>NC_091177.1:18797876-18942876 GCF_040958095.1 Procambarus clarkii
TGAAACGTCGATATATGCAATAAAAACAGAACTTCTCCCCTTTTCAATATCTTACTCAGTATTTTAACGAGAAACAAATAGTTGATTGAAAATGAAGTATTTAAGGTTATTATCTAATCAATTATGTGTTTGCATCATTTTTATCGTATATATAATGAATTAATACCCATAACTGAAAATTAAAAAAAAACGTGGAAAAAACGGCAAAATATTGCCTAATTCGATGATATTTTGTTTAAATCACATAGAGGAAAAAGAGATGATAAACGTCAAAATATTGCTAAATTCGGTGATTTTTTCGTACATAACAAAATGCAAGAAAACTTGCTTAAAATGCAATATTATGGGACATTCTGAGAATTCAAGGCCAAATCACATATCGTGATACTACATGAAATAGTATCGAAATTGGTAAAAATGAATATATTTACGTAATATCAAACTACATGATTAACGTGAAAAAGTCACTATTTTACCATATTTGTGGATTTTAACTTCAAGTCATAGAGCGAGGTTTCGTATTATTTAGATCCAAGAAAAGACATATGACAATGTGTTTCCAATACAAATGATAAAAAACAATGTGTTTTCATTAGAATTAACTAAAATGTTCCTGATTTTCCGTTTATATTACCGATGGAAGATGTAAACGTAAAACCGCTCTAATCCGGCTGAAACGTCGATATATGCAATAAAAACCGAACTTCTCCCCTTTTCAATATCCTACTCAGTATTTTAACGTGAAACAAATGGTTGATTGAAAATGAAGTATTTAAGGTTAATTTCTAATCAATTATGTGTTTGCTTCATTTTATCGTATATTTAATGAATTAATACCCATAGACTGAAAATTCACAAAAACGTGGAAAAACGGCAAAATATTGCTAATTCGATGATATTTTGTTTAATCACATAAAGGAAAAGGAGATGAATAAACGTCAAAATATTGCTAAATTCGATGATTTTTCGTACGAAACAAATGCAAGAAAACTTGCTTAAAATGCAATATTTTGCGAAATTCTGAGATTTGAAGGCCAAATCACATATTGTGATACTACATGAAATAGTATCGAAATATTGGTAAAAACGAATATACTTTTGTAATATCAGACTACATGAAAAAAGTCACTATTTTTCCATATATGAGGATTTTAACTTCAAATCATAGAGCGAGGTTTCGTATTATTTAGATCCAAGAAATGACATATGACAATGTTGTTTCCAATACAAATGATAAAAACCAATGTGTTTTCATTAGAATTAACTAAAATGTTCCTGATTTTCCGTTTATATTACCGATGGAAGATGTACACGAACACCGCTCTATTCCGGCTGAAACGTCGATATATGCAATAGAACTTCTCCCCTTTTCAATATCCTACTCAGTATTTTAAGCCTCTGCATCATTCTCTTCAGCCACTGCATCACTCTCTTGAGCCTCTGAATCACTCTCTTGAGCCTCTGCATCACTCTCTTGTGGCCTCTGCATCACTCTCCTTAGCCTCTGAATAACTCTTTGAGCCTTTGCATCACTCTCTCGAGCCTCTGCATCACTCTCTTAATCCTCTGCATCACTTTCTTGAGCCTTTGCATCCCTCTCATGAGCCTCTGCATCCCTTTCTTGAGCGTCAGCATCACTCTCTTGAACTCCTGAATCCCTCTCATGAGCCTTTGCATCCCTCTCTTGAGCCTCTCTCATGAGCCTCTTGAGACTCTGCATCATCCTCCTAATCCTCTGCATTTCTTTTTTGAACCCCCTCATCACTTTCTTAAGCCTCTGCATCCCTTTCTTGAGCGTCAGCATCACTCTCTTGAACTCCTGAATCCCTCTCATGAGCCTTTGCATCCCTCACTTGAGCCTCTGCATCCCTCTCTTGAGCCCCTGCATCCCGCTCATGAACCTCTGCATCACTCTTTTGAGCCTATGCATCCCTTTCTTAAGCCTCTGCATCACTCTCTTAAGCCTCTGCATCACTCTCGTAAGCCTCTGCATCCCTCTCTTGAGCATCTGCATCACTCTCTTGAGCCTCTGCATCACTCTCTTGAGCTTCTGCAACACTCACTTCAGCCTCTTCTTTACTCTCTTGTGGCCTCTGCATCACTCTCCTTAGCCTCTGAATAACTCTTTTGAGCCTTTGCATCACTCTTTCGAGCCTCTGCACACTCTCTTGATCCTGTGCATCACTCTCTTCAGCTTCTGCATCACTCTCTTAAGCCTCTGCTTCCCTCTCCTGATCCTCTGCATCACTTTCTTGATCCTCTGCAACCCTCTCTTGATCCTCTGCATCACTCTCTTGAGCCTCTGCATCACTCTCTTTATCGTCTGCATCACTCTCTTGAGCCTCTGCATCACTCTCTTCAGCCTCTGCATCACTCTCTTCAGTCTCTGCATCACTCTCTTAAGCCTCTGCATCACTCTCTTGAACCTCTGCATCCCTCTATTAAGCGTCTGCATCATTCTCTTGAGCCTCTGCATCCCTCTCTTGTGCCTCTGCATCCCTCACTTGAGCCTCTGCATCCCTCTCTTGAGCCTCTGCATCCCCCTCTTGAGCCTCTGCATCCTTCTCTTGAGCCTCTGCCTCCCTCTCTTAAGCCTCTGCATCACTCTCTTAAGCCTCTGCATCACGCTCTTAAGCCACTGAATCACTCTCTTGAGCCTCTGCATCACTATCGTGAGCCCCTGCATCCCTCTCTTGAGCCTCTGCATCACTCTCCTGAGCCTCTGCATCACCCTCTCAAGCCTCTGGATCCCTCTCCTAAGCCTCAACCTCACTCTCTTAAGCCTCGGCATCACTCTCGTTAGCCTCTGTATCACTCTCTTGAGCCTCTGCATCCCTCTCTTGAGCCTCTGCATCACTCCTTCCAGCTTCTTCATCCCTCTCTTGATCCTCTGCATCACTCTCATAAGCCTCTGAATCACTCTCTTGAACCTTTGCATCCCTCTCTTGAGCCTCTGCATCATTCTCTTGAGCCTCTGCATCCCTCTCGTAAGCCTCTGCATCACTCTCTTGAACATCTGCATCTCTCTATTAAGCGTATGCATCACTCTCTTGAGCCTCTGCATAACTCTCTTGAGCCTCTGCATCACTTTCTTAAGCCTCTGCATCACTCTCTTCGGCCTCTGCATCACTCTCTTAATTTAAGCCTCTGCTTCCCTCTCTTGATCCTCTGCATCACTCACTTAAGCCTCTGCCTTTCTCTCTTGAGCCTCTGCATCCCTCTCTTAATCCTCTGCATCACTCTCTTGAGCTTCTACATCACTCTCTTGAGCGTCTACATCCCTCTCTTGAGCCTCTGTATCCTTCTCTTAAGCCTCTGCATCACTCTCTAGAGCCTCTGCATCACTCCCTTCAGCCTCTGCATCACTCTCTTAAGCCTCTGCTTCCCTCTATTGCTCCTCTGCATCACTCTCTTGAGCCTCTGCATCATTCTCTTTATCGTCTGCATCACTCTCTCTTGAGCCTCTGCATCACTCTCTTCAGCCTCTGCATCACTCTCTTCAGCCTCTGCATCACTCTCTTAAGCCTCTGCATCCCTCTCTTGATCCTCTGCATCACTCTCTTGAGCATCTGCATCATTCTCTTGAGCCTCTGCATCACTCTCTTCAGCCTCTGCATCACTCTTTTGACCCTCTGCATCACTCTCTTGAGCCTCTGCATCACTCTCTGGAGCCTCTGCATCACTCTCTTGAGCCTCTGCATCACTCTCTTGAGCCTCTGCATAACTCTTTTTAGCCTCTTCATCACTCTCTTGAGCCTCTGCATCTCTCTCTTGAGCCTCTGCAACACTCTCTTCAGCCTCTGCATCACTCTCCTAAGCTTTTGCATCACTCTCTTCGGTCTCTGCATCACTCTCTTAAGCCTCTGCTTCCCTCTCTTGATCCTCTGCATCGCTCTCTTGAGCCTCTGCATCACTCTCCGGATCCTCTGCATCACTCTCTTGAGCCTCTGGATCCCTCTCTTGAGCCCATGCATCCCACTCTTAAGCCTCTGCATCCCTCTCTTGAACCTCTGCATCCCTCTTATAAGCCTCTGCATCACTCTCTTCAGCCTCTGCATAACTCTCTTGAGTCTCTGCATCACTCTCTTGAGCTTTTGCATCCCTCTCTTGAGACTCTGCATCCCTCTCTTGAGCCTCTGCATCACTCTCTTGAGCCTCGGCATCACTCTCTTAAGCCTCTGCATCCCTCTCTTGAGCCCATGCATCCCTCTCTTAAGCCTCTGCATCACTCTCTTAAGCCTCTGCATCACTCTCGTAAGCCTCTGAATCACTCTCCTGAGCCTCTGCATCCCTATCTTGAGCCTCTGCATCACTCTCTTCAGCCTCTGCATCCCTCTCTTGAGCCTCTGCATCATTCTCCGAGGCCTCTGCATCACTCTCTTGAGCCTCTGCATCACTCTCTTGAGCCTCTACATCCTTCTCTTGAGCCTCTGCATCACTCATTTGAGCCTCGTCATCCCTCTCCTAAGCCTCTGCATTACTCTCTTAAATTGAGCCTCTGCATCACTCTCTTAAGCCTCTGCATCCCTCTCTTAAGCCTCTGTATCACTCTCTTGAGCCTCTGCATCAATCTCTTGAGCCTCGGCATCACTCTCTTGAGCCTTTGCATCACTCTCTGGAGCCTCTGCATCACTCTCTTGAGCCTCTGCATCACTTTCTTAAGCCTCTGCATCACTCTCTTCGGCCTCTGCATCACTCTCTTAATTTAAGCCTCTGCTTCCCTCTCTTGATCCTCTGCATCACTCACTTAAGCCTCTGCCTTTCTCTCTTGAGCCTCTGCATCCCTCTCTTAATCCTCTGCATCACTCTCTTGAGCTTCTACATCACTCTCTTGAGCGTCTACATCCCTCTTTTGAGCCTCTGTATCCTTCTCTTAAGCCTCTGCATCACTCTCTAGAGCCTCTGCATCACTCTCTTCAGCCTCTGCATCACTCTCTTAAGCCTCTGCATCCCTCTATTGCTCCTCTGCATCACTCTCTTGAGCCTCTGCATCATTCTCTTTATCGTCTGCATCACTCTCTCTTGAGCCTCTGCATCACTCTCTTCAGCCTCTGCATCACTCTCTTCAGCCTCTGCATCACTCTCTTAAGCCTCTGCATCCCTCTCTTGATCCTCTGCATCACTCTCTTGAGCATCTGCATCATTCTCTTGAGCCTCTGCATCACTCTCTTCAGCCTCTGCATCACTCTTTTGACCCTCTGCATCACTCTCTTGAGCCTCTGCATCACTCTCTGGAGCCTCTGCATCACTCTCTTGAGCCTCTGCATCACTCTCTTGAGCCTCTGCATAACTCTTTTTAGCTTCTTCATCACTCTCTTGAGCCTCTGCATCTCTCTCTTGAGCCTCTGCAACACTCTCTTCAGCCTCTGCATCACTCTCTTAAGCTTTTGCATCACTCTCTTCGGTCTCTGCATCACTCTCTTAAGCCTCTGCTTCCCTCTCTTGATCCTCTGCATCGCTCTCTTGAGCCTCTGCATCACTCTCCGGATCCTCTGCATCACTCTCTTGAGCCTCTGGATCCCTCTCTTGAGCCCATGCATCCCACTCTTAAGCCTCTGCATCCCTCTCTTGAACCTCTGCATCCCTCTCATAAGCCTCTGCATCACTCTCTTCAGCCTCTGCATAACTCTCTTGAGTCTCTGCATCACTCTCTTGAGCTTTTGCATCCCTCTCTTGAGCCTCTGCATCCCTCTCTTGAGCCTCTGCATCACTCTCTTAAGCCTCTGCATCCCTCTCTTGAGCCCATGCATCCCTCTCTTAAGCCTCTGCATCACTCTCTTAAGCCTCTGCATCACTCTCGTAAGCCTCTGAATCACTCTCCTGAGCCTCTGCAACCCTATCTTGAGCCTCTGCATCACTCTCTTCAGCCTCTGCATCCCTCTCTTGAGCCTCTGCATCATTCTCCGAGGCCTCTGCATCACTCTCTTGAGCCTCTGCATCACTCTCTTGAGCCTCTACATCCTTCTCTTGAGCCTCTGCATCACTCATTTGAGCCTCGTCATCCCTCTCCTAAGCCTCTGCATTACTCTCTTAAATTGAGCCTCTGCATCACTCTCTTAAGCCTCTGCATCCCTCTCTTAAGCCTCTGTATCACTCTCTGGAGCCTCTGCATCACTCTCTTGAGTCTCTGCATCTCTCTCTTAAGCCTCTGCAACACTCTCTTCAGCCTCTGCATCACTCTCTTAAGCCTCTGCATCCCTATCTTGATCTTCTGCATCACTCTCATCAGCCTCTGCATCACTCTCTTAAGCCTCTGCATCCCTATCTTGATCTTCTGCATCACTCTCATAAGCTTCTGTATCACTCTCTGGAGCCTCTGCAAAACTCTTTTTAGCCTCTGCATCACTCTCTTGAGCCTCTGCATCTCTCTCTTGAGCCTCTGCAACACTCTCCTCAGCCTCTGCATCACACTCTTAAGCCTCTGCATCACTCTCGTCAGTCTCTGCATCACTCTCTTAAGCTTCTGCTTCCCTCTCTTGATCCTCTGCATCACTCTCTTAAGCGTCTGCATCATTCCCCTGATCTTCTGCATCACTCTATTGAGCCTGTGCATCCCTCTCTTGAGCCCCTGCATCCCACTCTTAAGCCTCTGCATCCCTCTCTTGAACCTCTGAATCCCTCTCTTAAGCCTCTGCATCACTCTCTTAAGCCTCTGCTTCCCTCTCTTGATCCTCTGCATCACTCTCTTGAGCCTCTGCATCACTCTCCTGATCCTCTGCATCACTGTCTTGACCCTCTGCATCCCTCTCTTGAGCCCCCTGCATCCCACTCTTAAGCCTCTGCATCCCTCTCTTTTAACCTCTGCATCCCTCTCTTAAGCCTCTGCATCACTCTCTTCAGCCTCTGAATAACTCTCTTGAGTCTCTGCATCACTCTCTTGAGCTTCTGCATCGCTCTTTTGAGCATCTGCATCCCTCGCTTGAGCCTCTGTATCACTCTCTTGAGCCTCTGCATCACTCTCTTAAGCCTCTGCATCCCTCTCTTGAGCCCATGCATCCCTCTCTTAAGCCTCTGCATCACTCTCTTAAGCCTCTGCATCACTCTCGTAAGCCTCTGAATCACTCTCTTGAGCCTCTGCATCCCACTCTTGAGCCTCTGCATCACTCTCTTCAGCCTCTGCATCCCTCTCTTGAGCATCTGCATCATTCTCCTAGGCCTCTGCATCACTCTCTTGAGCCTCTGCATCACTCTCTTGAGCCTCTACATCCTTCTCTTGAGCCTCTGCATCACTCTCTTGAGCCTCGTCATCCCTCTCCTAAGCCTCTGCATTACTCTCTTGAAACTCTGCATCACTCTCTTAAGCCTCTGCATCCCTCTCTTGAGCCACTGCATCACTCTCTTGAGCCTCTGCATCACTCTCTTGAGCCTCGGCATCACACTCTTGAGCTTCTGCATCACTCTCTGGAGCCTCTGCATCACTCTCTTGAGCCTCTGCATCACTCTCTAGAGCCTCTGCATCACTCTCTTGAGCCTCTGCATCCCTCTCTTAAGCCTCTGCAACACTCTCTTCAGCCTCTGCATCACTCTCTTAAGCCTCTGCATCCCTATCTTGATCTTCTGCATCACTCTCATAAGCCTCTGCATCACTCTCTGGAGCCTCTGCAAAACTCTATTTAGCCTCTGCATCACTCTCTTGAGCCTCTTCATCTCTCTCTTGAGCCTCTGCAACACTCTCTAGAGCCTCTGCATCACTGTCTTAAACCTCTGCATCACTCTCGTAAGCCTCTGAATCACTCACTTGAGCGTCTGCAGCCCTCTCGTGAGCCTCTGCATCACTCTCTTCATCCTCTGCATCCCTCTCTTGAGTCTCTGCATCATTCTCCTAGGCCTCTGCATCACTCTCTTGAGCCTTTGCATCACTCTCTTAAGCCTCTGCATTCCTCTCTTGAGCCTCTGTATCATTCTCTTGAGCTCTGCATCACTCTCTTCAGCCTCTGCATCATTCTCTTGACCCTCTGCATCACTCTCTTGAGCCTCTGCATCATACTCTGGAGCCTCTGCATCACTCTCTTGAGCCTCTGCATCACTCTCTTGAGCCTCTACATCACTCTCTGGATCCTCTGCATCACTCTCTTGAGCCTCTGGATCCCTCTCTTGAGCCCCTGCATCCCACTCCTAAGCCTCTGCATCCCTCTCTTGAACCTCTGCATCCCTCTCTTAAGCCTCTGCATCACTCTCTTCAGCCTCTGCATAACTCTGTTGAGTCTCTGCATCACTCTCTTGAGCTTTTGCATCCCTCTCTTGAGCCTCTGCATCCCTCTCTTGAGCCTCTGCATCACTCTCTTAAGCCTGTGCATCACTCTCTTAAGCCTCTGCATCACTCTCGTAAGCCTCTGAATCACTCTCTTGAGCCTCTGCATCCCTCTCTTGAGCCTCTGCATCACTCTCTTCAGCCTCTGCATCCCTCTCTTGAGCCTCTGCATCATTCTCCGAGGCCTCTGCATCACTCTCTTGAGCCTCTGAATCATTCTCTTGAGCCTCTGCATCCTCCTCTTAAGCCTCTGCATCACTCTCTTGAGCCTCTGCATCCTCCTCTTAAGCCTCTGCATCCCTCTCTTGAGCCTCTGCATCACTCTCAAGAGAAACTGCATCCCTCTCTTTAGCCTCTGCATCCCTCTCCTGAGCCCCTGCATCCCACTCTTAAGCCTCTGCATCCCTCTCTTGAACCTCTGCATCCCTCTCTTAAGCCTCTGCATCACTCTCTTCAGCCTCTGCACAACTCTCTTGAGTCTCTGCATCACTCTCTTGAGCTTCTGCATCCCTCTCTTGAGCCTCTACATCCCTCTCTTGAGCCTCTGCATCACTCACTTGAGCCTCTGCATCCCTCTCTTGAGCCTCTGCATCATTCTCCTAGGCTTCTGCATCACTTTCTTGAGCCTCTGCATCACTCTCTTGAGCCTCTACACCCTTCTCCTAAGCCTCTGCATCACTGTCGTAAGCCTCTGCATCACTCTCGTAAGCCTCTGAATCACTCACTTGAGCGTCTGCATCCCTCTCGTGAGCCTCTGCATCACTCTCTTCATCCTCTGCATCCCTCTCTTGAGCCTCTGCATCATTCTCCTAGGCCTCTGCATCACTCTCTTGAGCCTTTGCATCACTCTCTTAAGCCTCTGGATTCCTCTCTTTAGCCTCTGCATCATTCTCTTGAGCCTCTGCATCACTCTCTTCAGCCTCTGCATCACTCTCTTGACCCTCTGCATCACTCTCTTGAGCCTCTGCATCACTCTCAGGAGCCTCTGCATCACTCTCTTGAGCCTCTGCATCACTCTCTTGAACCTCTGCATAACTCTTTTTAGCCTCTTCATCACTCTCTTGAGCCTCTGCATCTCTCTCTTGAGCCTCTGCAACACTCTCTTCAGCCTCTGCATCACTCTCTTAAGCCTTTGCATCACTCTCTTCGGTCTCTGCATCACTCTCTTAAGCCTCTGCTTCCCTCTCTTGATCCTCTGCATCACTCTCTTAAGCCTCTGCATCACTCTCCGGATCCTCTGCATCACTCTCTTCAGCCTCTGCATAACTCTCTTGAGTCTCTGCATCATTCTCTTGAGCTTTTGCATCCCACCCTTGAGCCTCTGCATCCCTCTCTTGAGCCTCTGCATCACTCTCTTGAGCCTCTGCATCACTCTCTAAAGCCTCTGCATCCCTCTCTTGAGCCCCTGCATCCCTCTCTTAAGCATCTGCATCACTCTCTTGAGCCTCTGCATCACTCCCTTGAGCCTCTACATCCTTCTCTTGAGCCTCTGCATCACTCACTTGAGCCTCGTCATCCCTCTCCTAAGCCTCTGCATTACTCTCTTGAGCCTCTGCATCACTCTCTTAAGCCTCTGCATCCCTCTCTTAAGCCTCTGCATCACTCTCTTGAGCCTCTGCATCAATCTCTTGAGCCTCGGCATCACTCTCTTGAGCCTCTGCATCACTCTCTGGAGCCTCTGCATCACTCTCTTGAGCCTCTGCATCACTCTCTTGAGCCTCTGCATCACTCTCTTGAGCCTCTGCATCTCTCTCTTAAGCCTTTGCAACACTCTCTTCAGCCTCTGCATCACTCTCTTAAGCCTCTGCATCCCTATCTTGATCTTCTGCATCACTCTCATCAGCCTCTGCATCACTCTCTTAAGCCTCTGCATCCCTATCTTGATCTTCTGCATCACTCTCTGGAGCCTCTGCATCACTCTCTGGAGCCTCTGCAAAATTTTTTTTAGCCTCTGCATCACTCTCTTGAGCCTCTGCATCTCTCTGTTGAGCCTCTGCAACACTCTCTTCAGCCTCTGCATCACTCTCTTAAGCCTCTGCATCACTCTCTTCGGTCTCTGCATCACTCTCTTAAGCTTCTGCTTCCCTCTCTTGATCCTCTGCATCACTCTCTTAAGCCTGTGCATCATTCCCCTGATCCTCTGCATCACTCTATTGAGCCTGTGCATCCCTCTCTTGAGCCCCTGCATCCCACTCTTAAGCCTCTGCATCCCTCTCTTGAACCTCTGCATCCCTCTCTTTAGCCTCTGCATCACTCTCATAAGCCTCTGCTTCCCTCTCTTGATCCTCTGCATCACTCTCTTGAGCCTCTGCATCACTCTCCTGATCCTCTGCATCACTCTCTTGAGCCTCTGCATCACTCTCTTGAGCCTCTGCATCCCACTCTTAAGCCTCTGCATCCCTCTCTTGAGCCCATGCATCCCTCTCTTAAACCTCTGCATCACTCTCTTGAGCCTCTGCATCACTCTCTTGAGCCTCTGCATCCCACTCTTGAGCCTCTGCATCACTCTCTTCAGCCTCTGCATCCCTCTCTTGAGCATCTGCATCATTCTCCTAGGCCTCTGCATCACTCTCTTGAGCCTCTGCATCACTCTCTTGAGCCTCAACATCCTTCTCTTGAGCCTCTGCATCACTCTCTTGAGCCTCGTCATCCCTCTCCTAAGCCTCTGCATTACTCTCTTGAGCCTCTGCGTCACTCTCTCAAGCCTCTGCATCCCTCTCTTGAGCCACTGCATCACTCTCTTGAGCCTCCGCATCACTCTCTTGAGCCTCGGCATCACTCTCTTGAGCTTCTGCATCACTCTCTGGAGCCTCTGCATCACTCACTTGAGCCTCTGCATCACTCTCTTGAGCCTCTGCATCACACTCTTGAGACTCTGCATCCCTCTCTTAAGCCTCTGCAACACTCTCTTCAGCCTCTGCATCACTCTCTTAAGCCTCTGCATCCCTATCTTGATCTTCTGCATCACTCTCATAAGCCTCTGCATCACTCTCTGGAGCCTCTGCAAAACTCTATTTAGCCTCTGCATCACTCTCTTGAGCCTCTGCATCTCTCTCTTGAGCCTCTGCAACACTCTCTAGAGCCTCTGCATCACTGTCTTAAGCCTCTGCATCACTCTCGTAAGCCTCTGAATCACTCACTTGAGCGTCTGCATCCCTCTCGTGAGCCTCTGCATCACTCTCTTTATCCTCTGCATCCCTCTCTTGAGCCTCTGCTTCATTCTCCTAGACCTCTGCATCACTCTCTTGAGCCTTTGCATCACTCTCTTAAGCCTCTGCATTCCTCTCTTGAGCCTCTGCATCATTCTCTTGAGCCTCTGCATCACTCTCTTCAGCCTCTGCATCACTCTCTTGACCCTCTGCATCACTCTCTTGAGCCTCTGCATCACTCTCTTGAGCCTCTGGATCCCTCTCTTGAGCCCCTGCATCCCACTCTTGAGCCTCTGCATCCCTCTCTTGAACCTCTGCATCCCTCTCTTAAGCCTCTGCATCACTCTCTTCAGCTTTTGCATAACTCTCTTGAGTCTCTGCATCACTCTCTTGAGCTTTTGCATCCCACCCTTGAGCCTCTGCATCCCTCTCTTGAGCCTCTGCATCACTCTCTTGAGCCTCTGCATCACTATCTAAAGCCTCTGCATCCCTCTCTTGAGCCCCTGCATCCCTCTCTTAAGCCTCTGCATCACTCTCTTAAGCCTCTGCATCACTCTCGTAAGCCTCTGAATCACTCTCCTGAGCCTCTGCATCCCTCTCTTGAGCCTCTGCATCACTCTCATCAGCCTCTGCATCCTTCTCTTGAGCCTCTGCTTCATTCTCCAAGGCCTCTGCATCACTCTCTTGAGCCTCTGCATCACTCCCTTGAGCCTCTACATCCTTCTCTTGAGCCTCTGCATCACTCACTTGAGCCTCGTCATCCCTCTCCTAAGCCTCTGCATTACTCTCTTGAGCCTCTGCATCACTCTCTTAAGCCTCTGCATCCCTCTCCTAAGCCTCTGCATCACTCTCTTGAGCCTCTGCATCAATCTCTTGAGCCTCGGCATCACTCTCTTGAGCCTCTGCATCACTCTCTGGAGCCTCTGCATCACTCTCTTGAGCCTCTGCATCACTCTCTTGAGCCTCTGCATCTCTCTCTTAAGCCTTTGCAACACTCTCTTCAGCCTCTGCATCACTCTCTTAAGCCTCTGCATCCCTATCTTGATCTTCTGCATCACTCTCATCAGCCTCTGCATCACTCTCTTAAGCCTCTGCATCCCTATCTTGATCTTCTGCATCACTCTCTGGAGCCTCTGCATCACTCTCTGGAGCCTCTGCAAAATTTTTTTTAGCCTCTGCATCACTCTCTTGAGCCTCTGCATCTCTCTGTTGAGCCTCTGCAACACTCTCTTCAGCCTCTGCATCACTCTCTTAAGCCTCTGCATCACTCTCTTCGGTCTCTGCATCCCTCTCTTGAGCCCATGCATCCCTCTCTTAAACCTCTGCATCACTCTCTTGAGCCTGTGCATCACTCTCTTGAGCATCTGCATCCCTCTCTTGAGCCTCTGCATCACTCTCTTCAGCCTCTGCATCCCTCTCTTGAGCATCTGCATCATTCTCCTAGGCCTCTGCATGACTCTCTTTAGCCTCTGCATTACTCTCTTGAGCCTCAACATCCTTCTCTTGAGCCTCTGCATCACTCTCTTGAGCCTCGTCATCCCTCTCCTAAGCCTCTGCATTACTCTCTTGAGCCTCTGCGTCACTCTCGTAAGCCTCTGCATCCCTCTCTTGAGCCACTGCATCACTCTCTTGAGCCTCCGCATCACTCTCTTGAGCCTCGGCATCACTCTCTTGAGCTTCTGCATCACTCTCTGGAGCCTCTGCATCACTCTCTTGAGCCTCTGCATCATTCTCCTAGGCCTCTGCATCACTCTCTTGAGCCTCTGCATCACTCTCTTGAGCCTCAACATCCTTCTCTTGAGCCTCTGCATCACTCTCTTGAGCCTCGTCATCCCTCTCCTAAGCCTCTGCATTACTCTCTTGAGCCTCTGCGTCACTCTCTTAAGCCTCTGCATCCCTCTCTTGAGCCACTGCATCACTCTCTTGAGCCTCCGCATCACTCTCTTGAGCCTCGGCATCACTCTCTTGAGCTTCTGCATCACTCTCTGGAGCCTCTGCATCACTCTCTTGAGCCTCTGCATCACTCTCTTGAGCCTCTGCATCACTCTCTTGAGAATCTGCATCCCTCTCTTAAGCCTCTGCAACACTCTCTTCAGCCTCTGCATCACTCTCTTAAGCCTCTGCATCCCTATCTTGATCTTCTGCATCACTCTCATAAGCCTCTGCATCACTCTCTGGAGCCTCTGCAAAACTCTATTTAGCCTCTGAATCACTCTCTTGAGCCTCCGCATCTCTCTCTTGAGCCTCTGCAACACTCTCTAGAGCCTCTGCATCACTGTCTTAAGCCTCTGCATCACTCTCGTAAGCCTCTGAATCACTCACTTGAGCGTCTGCATCCCTCTCGTGAGCCTCTGCATCACTCTCTTTATCCTCTGCATCCCTCTCTTGAGCCTCTGCTTCATTCTCCTAGGCCTCTGCATCACTCTCTTGAGCCTTTGCATCACTCTCTTAAGCCTCTGCATTCCTCTCTTGAGCCTCTGCATCATTCTCTTGAGCCTCTGCATCACTCTCTTCAGCCTCTGCATCACTCTCCTGACCCTCTGCATCACTCTCTTGAGCCTCTGCATCACTCTCTTGAGCCTCTGGATCCCTCTCTTGAGCCCCTGCATCCCACTCTTAAGCCTCTGCATCCCTCTCTTGAACCTCTGCATCCCTCTCTTAAGCCTCTGCATCACTCTCTTCAGCCTCTGCATAACTCTCTTGAGTCTCTGCATCACTCTCTTGAGCTTTTGCATCCCTCTCTTGAGCCTCTGCATCCCTCTCTTGAGCCTCTGCATCACTCTCTTGAGCCTCTGCATCACTCTCTTAAGCCTCTGCATCCCTCTCTTGAGCCCATGCATCCCTCTCTTAAGCCTCTGCATCACTCTCTTAAGCCTCTGCATCACTCTCTTAAGCCTCTGAATCACTCTCTTGAGCCTCTGCATCCCTCTATTGAGTCTCTGCATCACTCTCTTCAGCCTCTGCATCCCTCTCTTGAGCCTCTGCATCATTCTCCGAGGCCTCTGCATCACTCTCTTGAGCCTCTGCATCATTCTCTTGAGCCTCTGCATCCTCCTCTTAAGCCTCTGCATCACTCTCTTGAGCCTCTGCATCCTCCTCTTAAGCCTCTGCATCCCTCTCTTGAGCCTCTGCATCACTCTCAAGAGAAACTGCATCCCTCTCTTGAGCCTCTGCATCCCTCTCCTGAGCCCCTGCATCCCACTCTTAAGCCTCTGCATCCCTCTCTTGAACCTCTGCATCCCTCTCTTAAGCCTCTGCATCACTCTCTTCAGCCCCTGCAAAACTCTCTTGAGTCTCTGCATCACTCTCTTGAGCTTCTGCATCCCTCTCTTGAGCCTCTACATCCCTCTCTTGAGCCTCTGCATCACTCACTTGAGCCTCTGCATCCCTCTCTTGAGCCTCTGCATCATTCTCCTAGGCTTCTGCATCACTTTCTTGAGCCTCTGCATCACTCTCTTGAGCCTCTACACCCTTCTCCTAAGCCTCTGCATCACTGTCGTAAGCCTCTGCATCACTCTCGTAAGCCTCTGAATCACTCACTTGAGCGTCTGCATCCCTCTCGTGAGCCTCTGCATCACTCTCTTCATCCTCTGCATCCCTCTCTTGAGCCTCTGCATCATTCTCCTAGGCCTCTGCATCACTCTCTTGAGCCTTTACATCACTCTCTTAAGCCTCTGCATTCCTCTCTTGAGCCTCTGCATCATTCTCTTGAGCCTCTGCATCACTCTCTTCAGCCTCTGCATCACTCTCTTGACCCTCTGCATCACTCTCTTGAGCCTCTGCATCACTCTCAGGAGCCTCTGCATTACTCTCTTGAGCCTCTGCATCACTCTCTTGAGCCGCTGCATAACTCTTTTTAGCCTCTTCATCACTCTCTTGAGCCTCTGCATCTCTCTCTTGAGCCTCTGCAACACTCTCTTCAGCCTCTGCATCACTCTCTTAAGTTTTTGCATCACTCTCTTCGGTCGCTGCATCACTCTCTTAAGCCTCTGCTTCCCTCTCTTGATCCTCTGCATCACTCTCTTAAGCCTCTGCATCACTCTCCGGATCCTCTGCATCACTCTCTTGAGCCTCTGGATCCCTCTCTTGAGCCCATGCATCCCACTCTTAAGCCTCTGCATCCCTCTCTTGAACCTCTGCATCCCTCTCTTAAGCCTCTGAAACACTCTCTTCAGCCTCTGCATAACTCCCTTGAGTCTCTGCATCACTCTCTTGAGCTTTTGCATCCCACCCTTGAGCCTCTGCATCCCTCTCTTGAGCCTCTGCATCACTCTCTTGAGCCTCTGCATCACTCTCTTAAGCCTCTGCATCCCTCTCTTGAGCCCCTGCATCCCTCTCTTAAGCCTCTGCATCACTCTCTTAAGCCTCTGCATCACTCTCGTAAGCCTCTGAATCACTCTCCTGAGCCTCTGCATCCCTCTCTTGAGCCTCTGCATCACTCTCATCAGCCTCTGCATCCTTCTCTTGAGCCTCTGCTTCATTCTCCAAGGCCTCTGCATCACTCTCTTGAGCCTCTGCATCACTCCCTTGAGCCTCTACATCCTTCTCTTGAGCCTCTGCATCACTCACTTGAGCCTCGTCATCCCTCTCCTAAGCCTCTGCATTACTCTCTTGAGCCTCTGCATCACTCTCTTAAGCCTCTGCATCCCTCTCTTAAGCCTCTGCATCACTCTCTTGAGCCTCTGCATCAATCTCTTGAGCCTCGGCATCACTCTCTTGAGCCTCTGCATCACTCTCTGGAGCCTCTGCATCACTCGCTTGAGCCTCTGCATCTCTCTCTTAAGCCTTTGCAACACTCTCTTCAGCCTCTGCATCACTCTCTTAAGCCTCTGCATCCCTATCTTGATCTTCTGCATCACTCTCATCAGCCTCTGCATCACTCTCTTAAGCCTCTGCATCCCTATCTTGATCTTCTGCATCACTCTCATAAGCCTCTGCATCACTCTCTGGAGCCTCTGCAAAAATTTTTTTAGCCTCTGCATCACTCTCTTGAGCCTCTGCATCTCTCTGTTGAGCCTCTGCAACACTCTCTTCAGCCTCTGCATCACTCTCTTAAGCCTCTGCATCACTCTCTTCGGTCTCTGCATCACTCTCTTAAGCTTCTGCTTCCCTCTCTTGATCCTCTGCATCACTCTCTTAAGCCTGTGCATCATTCCCCTGATCCTCTGCATCACTCTATTGAGCCTGTGCATCCCTCTCTTGAGCCCCTGCATCCCACTCTTAAGCCTCTGCATCCCTCTCTTGAACCTCTGCATTCCTCTCTTTAGCCTCTGCATCACTCTCATAAGCCTCTGCTTCCCTCTCTTGATCCTCTGCATCACTCTCTTGAGCCTCTGCATCACTCTCCTGATTCTCTGCATCACTCTCTTGAGCCTCTGCATCACTCTCTTGAGCCTCTGCATCCCACTCTTAAGCCTCTGCATCCCTCTCTTGAGCCCATGCATCCCTCTCTTAAACCTCTGCATCACTCTCTTGAGCCTCTGCATCACTCTCTTGAGCCTCTGCATCCCACTCTTGAGCCTCTGCATCACTCTCTTCAGCCTCTGCATCCCTCTCTTGAGCATCTGCATCATTCTCCTAGGCCTCTGCATCACTCTCTTGAGCCTCTGCATCACTCTCTTGAGCCTCAACATCCTTCTCTTGAGCCTCTGCATTACTCTCTTGAGCCTCTGCGTCACTCTCTTAAGCCTCTGCATCCCTCTCTTGAGCCACTGCATCACTCTCTTGAGCCTCCGCATCACTCTCTTGAGCCTCGGCATCACTCTCTTGAGCTTCTGCATCACTCTCTGGAGCCTCTGCATCACTCTCTTGAGCCTCTGCATCACTCTCTTGAGCCTCTGCATCACTCTCTTGAGACTCTGCATCCCTCTCTTAAGCCTCTGCAACACTCTCTTCAGCCTCTGCATCACTCTCTTAAGCCTCTGCATCCCTATCTTGATCTTCTGCATCACTCTCATAAGCCTCTGCATCACTCTCTGGAGCCTCTGCAAAACTCTATTTAGCCTCTGAATCACTCTCTTGAGCCTCCGCATCTCTCTCTTGAGCCTCTGCAACACTCTCTAGAGCCTCTGCATCACTGTCTTAAGCCTCTGCATCACTCTCGTAAGCCTCTGAATCACTCACTTGAGCGTCTGCATCCCTCTCGTGAGCCTCTGCATCACTCTCTTTATCCTCTGCATCCCTCTCTTGAGCCTCTGCTTCATTCTCCTAGGCCTCTGTATCACTCTCTTGAGCCTTTGCATCACTCTCTTAAGCCTCTGCATTCCTCTCTTGAGCCTCTGCATCATTCTCTTGAGCCTCTGCATCACTCTCTTCAGCCTCTGCATCACTCTCTTGACCCTCTGCATCACTCTCTTGAGCCTCTGCATCACTCTCTTGAGCCTCTGGATCCCTCTCTTGAGCCCCTGCATCCCACTCTTAAGCCTCTGCATCCCTCTCTTGAACCTCTGCATCCCTCTCTTAAGCCTCTGCATCACTCTCTTCAGCCTCTGCATAACTCTCTTGAGTCTCTGCATCACTCTCTTGAGCTTTTGCATCCCTCTCTTGAGCCTCTGCATCCCTCTCTTGAGCCTCTGCATCACTCTCTTGAGCCTCTGCATCACTCTCTTAAGCCTCTGCATCCCTCTCTTGAGCCCATGCATCCCTCTCTTAAGCCTCTGCATCACTCTCTTAAGCCTCTGCATCACTCTCTTAAGCCTCTGAATCACTCTCTTGAGCCTCTGCATCCCTCTATTGAGTCTCTGCATCACTCTCTTCAGCCTCTGCATCCCTCTCTTGAGCCTCTGCATCATTCTCCGAGGCCTCTGCATCACTCTCTTGAGCCTCTGCATCATTCTCTTGAGCCTCTGCATCCTCCTCTTAAGCCTCTGCATCACTCTCTTGAGCCTCTGCATCCTCCTCTTAAGCCTCTGCATCCCTCTCTTGAGCCTCTGCATCACTCTCAAGAGAAACTGCATCCCTCTCTTGAGCCTCTGCATCCCTCTCCTGAGCCCCTGCATCCCACTCTTAAGCCTCTGCATCCCTCTCTTGAACCTCTGCATCCCTCTCTTAAGCCTCTGCATCACTCTCTTCAGCCTCTGCACAACTCTCTTGAGTCTCTGCATCACTCTCTTGAGCTTCTGCATCCCTCTCTTGAGCCTCTACATCCCTCTCTTGAGCCTCTGCATCACTCACTTGAGCCTCTGCATCCCTCTCTTGAGCCTCTGCATCATTCTCCTAGGCTTCTGCATCACTTTCTTGAGCCTCTGCATCACTCTCTTGAGCCTCTACACCCTTCTCCTAAGCCTCTGCATCACTGTCGTAAGCCTCTGCATCACTCTCGTAAGCCTCTGAATCACTCACTTGAGCGTCTGCATCCCTCTCGTGAGCCTCTGCATCACTCTCTTCATCCTCTGCATCCCTCTCTTGAGCCTCTGCATCATTCTCCTAGGCCTCTGCATCTCTCTCTTGAGCCTTTACATCACTCTCTTAAGCCTCTGCATTCCTCTCTTGAGCCTCTGCATCATTCTCTTGAGCCTCTGCATCACTCTCTTCAGCCTCTGCATCACTCTCTTGACCCTCTGCATCACTCTCTTGAGCCTCTGCATCACTCTCAGGAGCCTCTGCATTACTCTCTTGAGCCTCTGCATCACTCTCTTGAGCCTCTGCATAACTCTTTTTAGCCTCTTCATCACTCTCTTGAGCCTCTGCATCTCTCTCTTGAGCCTCTGCAACACTCTCTTCAGCCTCTGCATCACTCTCTTAAGTTTTTGCATAACTCTCTTCGGTCGCTGCATCACTCTCTTAAGCTCTGCTTCCCTCTCTTGATCCTCTGCATCACTCTCTTAAGCCTCTGCATCACTCTCCGGATCCTCTGCATCACTCTCTTGAGCCTCTGGATCCCTCTCTTGAGCCCATGCATCCCACTCTTAAGCCTCTGCATCCCTCTCTTGAACCTCTGCATCCCTCTCTTAAGCCTCTGAAACACTCTCTTCAGCCTCTGCATAACTCTCTTGAGTCTCTGCATCACTCTCTTGAGCTTTTGCATCCCACCCTTGAGCCTCTGCATCCCTCTCTTGAGCCTCTGCATCACTCTCTTGAGCCTCTGCATCACTCTCTTAAGCCTCTGCATCCCTCTCTTGAGCCCCTGCATCCCTCTCTTAAGCCTCTGCATCACTCTCGTAAGCCTCTGAATCACTCTCCTGAGCCTCTGCATCCCTCTCTTGAGCCTCTGCATCACTCTCATCAGCCTCTGCATCCTTCTCTTGAGCCTCTGCTTCATTCTCCAAGGCCTCTGCATCACTCTCTTGAGCCTCTGCATCACTCCCTTGAGCCTCTACATCCTTCTCTTGAGCCTCTGCATCACTCACTTGAGCCTCGTCATCCCTCTCCTAAGCCTCTGCATTACTCTCTTGAGCCTCTGCATCACTCTCTTAAGCCTCTGCATCCTCTCTTAAGCCTCTGCATCACTCTCTTGAGCCTCTGCATCAATCTCTTGAGCCTCGGCATCACTCTCTTGAGCCTCTCTGCATCACTCTCTGGAGCCTCTGCATCACTCGCTTGAGCCTCTGCATCACTCTCTTAAGCCTTTGCAACACTCTCTTCAGCCTCTGCATCACTCTCTTAAGCCTCTGCATCCCTATCTTGATCTTCTGCATCACTCTCATCAGCCTCTGCATCACTCTCTTAAGCCTCTGCATCCCTATCTTGATCTTGTCATCACTCTCATAAGCCTCTGCATCACTCTCTGGAGCCTCTGCAAAAATTTTTTTAGCCTCTGCATCACTCTCTTGAGCCTCTGCATCTCTCTGTTGAGCCTCTGCAACACTCTCTTCAGCCTCTGCATCACTCTCTTAAGCCTCTGCATCACTCTCTTCGGTCTCTGCATCACTCTCTTAAGCTTCTGCTTCCCTCTCTTGATCCTCTGCATCACTCTCTTAAGCCTGTGCATCATTCCCCTGATCCTCTGCATCACTCTATTGAGCCTGTGCATCCCTCTCTTGAGCCCCTGCAACCCACTCTTAAGCCTCTGCATCCCTCTCTTGAACCTCTGCATCCCTCTGTTTAGCCTCTGCATCACTCTCATAAGCCTCTGCTTCCCTCTCTTGATCCTCTGCATCACTCTCTTGAGCCTCTGCATCACTCTCCCGATCCTCTGCATCACTCTCTTGAGCCTCTGCATCACTCTCTTGAGCCTCTGCATCCCACTCTTAAGCCTCTGCATCCCTCTCTTGAGCCCATGCATCCCTCTCTTAAACCTCTGCATCACTCTCTTGAGCCTCTGCATCACTCTCTTGAGCCTCTGCATCCCACTCTTGAGCCTCTGCATCACTCTCTTCAGCCTCTGCATCCCTCTCTTGAGCATCTGCATCATTCTCCTAGGCCTCTGCATCACTCTCTTGAGCCTCTGCATCACTCTCTTGAGCCTCTACATCCTTCTCTTGAGCCTCTGCATCACTCTCTTGAGCCTCGTCATCCCTCTCCTAAGCCTCTGCATTACTCTCTTGAGCCTCTGCGTCACTCTCTTAAGCCTCTGCATCCCTCTCTTGAGCCACTGCATCACTCTCTTGAGCCTCCGCATCACTCTCTTGAGCCTCGGCATCACTCTCTTGAGCTTCTGCATCACTCTCTGGAGCCTCTGCATCACTCTCTTGAGCCTCTGCGTCACTCTCTTAAGCCTCTGCATCCCTCTCTTGAGCCACTGCATCACTCTCTTGAGCCTCCGCATCACTCTCTTGAGCCTCGGCATCACTCTCTTGAGCTTCTGCATCACTCTCTGGAGCCTCTGCATCACTCTCTTGAGCCTCTGCATCACTCTCTTGAGCCTCTGCATCACTTTCTTGAGACTCTGCATCCCTCTCTTAAGCCTCTGCAACACTCTCTCCAGCCTCTGCATCACTCTCTTAAGCCTCTGCATCCCTATCTTGATCTTCTGCATCACTCTCATAAGCCTCTGCATCACTCTCTGGAGCCTCTGCAAAACTCTTTTTAGCCTCTGCATCACTCTCTTGAGCCTCTGCATCTCTCTCTTGAGCCTCTGCAACACTCTCTAGAGCCTCTGCATCACTGTCTTAAGCCTCTGCATCACTCTCGTAAGCCTCTGAATCACTCACTTGAGCGTCTGCATCCCTCTCGTGAGCCTCTGCATCACTCTCTTTATCCTCTGCATCCCTCTCTTGAGCCTCTGCTTCATTCTCCTAGGCCTCTGCATCACTCTCTTGAGCCTTTGCATCACTCTCTTAAGCCTCTGCATTCCTCTCTTGAGCCTCTGCATCATTCTCTTGAGCCTCTGCATCACTCTCTTCAACCTCTGCATCACTCTCTTGACCCTCTGCATCACTCTCTTGAGCCTCTGCATAACTCTTTTTAGCCTCTTCATCACTCTCTTGAGCCTCTGCATCTCTCTCTTGAGCCTCTGCAACACTCACTTCAGCCTCTGCATCACTCTCTTAAGCCTTTGCATCACTCTCTTCGGTCTCTGCATCACTTTCTTAAGCCTCTGCTTCCCTCTCTTGATCCTCTGCATCACTCTCTTGAGCCTCTGCATCACTCTCCGGATCCTCTGCATCACTCTCTTGAGCCTCTGGATCCCTCTCTTGAGCCCCTGCATCCCACTCTTAGGCCTCTGCATCCCTCTCTTGAACCTCTGCATCCCTCTCTTAAGCCTCTGCATAACTCTCTTCAGCCTCTGCATAACTCTCTTGAGTCTTTGCATCACTCTCTTGACCTTTTGCATCCCTCTCTTGAGCCTCTGCATCCCTCTCTTGAGCCTCTGCATCCCTCTCTTAAGCCTCTGCATCACTCTCTGAGGCCACTGCATCACTCTCGTAAGCCTCTGAATCACTCTCTTGAGCCTCTGCATCCCTCTCTTGAGCCTCTGCATCACTCTCTTCAGCCTCTGCGTCCCTCTCTTGAGCCTCTGCATCATTCTCCGAGGCCTCTGCATCACTCTCTTGAGCCTCTGCATAACTCTCTTGAGCCTCTACATCCTTCTCTTGAGCCTCTGCATCACTCACTTGAGCCTCGTCAACCCTCTCCTAAGCCTCTGCATTACTCTCTTGAGCCTCTGCATCACTCTCTTAAGCCTCTGCATCCCTCTCTTAAGCCTCGGCATCACGCTCTTGAGCCTCTGCATCACTCTCTGGAGCCTCTGCATCACTCTCTTCAGCCTCTGCATCACTCTCGTAAGCCTCTGCATCCCTATCTTGATCTTCTGCATCACTCTCATAAGCCTCTGCATCACTCTCTTAAGCCTCTGCATCCCTATCTTGATCTTCTGCATCACTCTCATAAGCCGCTGCATCACTCTCTGGAGCCTCTGCAAAACTCTTTTTAGCCTCTGCATCACTCTCTTGAGCCTCTGCATCTCTCTCTTGAGCCTCTGCAACACGCTCTTCAGCCTCTGCATCACTCTCTTAAGCCTCTGCATCACTCTCTTCGGTCTCTGCATCACTCTCTTAAGCCTCTGCTTCCCTCTCTTGATCCTCTGCATCACTCTATTAACCCTCTGCATCATTCCCCTGATCCTCTGCATCACTCTCTTGAGCCTGTGCATCCCTCTCTTGAGCCCCTGCATCCCACTCTTAAGCCTCTGCATCCCTCTCTTAAGCCTCTGCATCACTCCCTTAAGCCTCTGCTTCCCTCTCTTGATCCTCTGCATCACTCTCTTGAGCCTCTGCATCACTCTCCTGATCCTCTGCATCACTCTCTTGAGCCCCTGCATCCCACTCTTAAACCTCTGCATCCCTCTCTTAAGCCTCTGCATCACTCTCTTCAGCCTCTGAATAACTCTCTTGAGTCTCTGCATCACTCTCTTGAGCTTCTGCATCGCTCTCTTGAGCCTCTGCATCCCTCTCTTGAGCCTCTGCATCACTCTCTTGAGCCTCTGCATCACTCTCTTAAGCCTCTGCATCCCTCTCTTGAGCCCATGCATCCCTCTCTTAAGCCTCTGCATCACTCTCTTAAGCCTCTGCATCAATCTCGTAAGCCTCTGAATCACTCTCTTGAGCCTCTGCATCACTCTCTTGAGCCTATGCATCACTCTCTTCAGCCTCTGCATCCCTCTCTTGAGCATCTGCATCATTCTCCTAGGCCTCTGCATCACTCTCTTGAACCTCGTCATCCCTCTCCTAAGCCTCTGCATTACTCTCTTGAGCCTCTGCATCACTCTCTTAAGCCTCTGCATCCCTCTCTTGAGCCACTGCATCACTCTCTTGAGCCTCTGCATCACTCTTGAGCCTCGGCATCACTCTCTTGAGCTTCTGCATCGCTCTCCTGAGCCTCTGCATCACTCTCTTGAGCCTCTGCATCACTCTCTCGAGCCTCTGCATCACTCTTTTGAGCTTCTGCATCCCTCTCTTAAGCCTCTGCAACACTCTTGAGCCTCTGCATCACTCACTTAAGCCTCTGCATCCCTCTCCTGATCCTCTGCATCACTCTCGTAAGCCTCTGCATTACTCTCTTGAGAATCTGCATAACTCATTTTAGCCTCTGCATCACTCTCTTGAGCCTCTGCATCTCTCTCTTTTGAGCCTCTGCAACACTCTTCAGCCTCTGCATCACTCACCTAAGCCTCTGCATCCCTCTCATGAGCCCCTTCATCCCACTCTTAAGCCTCTGCATCCCTCTCTTGAACCTCTGCATCCCTCTCTTAAGCCTCTGCATCACTCTCTCAAGCCTCTACATCACTCTCTTGAGCTTCTGCATCCCTCTTTTTAGCCTCTGCATCCCTCACTTGAGCCTCTGCATCACTCTCGTAAGCCTCTGCATCTCTCGCTTCACCCAATGCATAATTCTCTTGAGTCTCTGCATCACTCTCTTGAGCTTCTGCATCCCTCTCTTGAGCCTCTGCATCCGTCTCTTGAGCCTCTGCATCACTCTCTTCAGCCTCTGCATCACTCTCTCGAGCCTCTGCATCACTCTCTTGAGCCTCTGCATCCCTCTCTTAAGCCTCTGCAACACTCTTCAGCCTCTGCATCACTTACTTAAGCCTCTGCATCCCTCTTTTAAGACTCTGCATCACTCTCTCAAGCCTCTACATCACTCTCTTGAGCTTCTGCATCACTCTCTTTAGCCTCTACATCCCTCACTTGAGCCTCTGCCTCACTCTCGTAAGCCTCTGCATCACTCGCTTCACCCAATGCATAATTCTCTTGAGTCTCTGCATAACTCTCTTGAGCTTCTTCATCCCTCTCTTCAGCCTCTGCATCCCTCTCTTGAGCCTCTGCATCACTCTCTTCAGCCTCTGCATCCCTCTCTTGAGCCTCTGCATCATTCTCCTAGGCCTCTGCCTCACTCTCTCGAGCCTCTGCATCACTCTCTTGAGCCTCTGCATCCCTCTTTTAAGCCTCTGCAACACTCTTCAGCCTCTGCATAACTCTCGTAAGCCTCTGCATTACTCTCTTGAGAATCTGCATAACTCTTTATAGCCTCTGCATCACTCTCTTGAGCCTCTGCATCTCTCTCTCTTTTGAGCCTCTGCAACACTCTCTTCAGCTTCTGCATCACACTCTTAAGCCTCTGCATCCCTCTCTTGAACTCATGCATCCCTCTCATGAGCCTCTACATCCCTCTCATGAGCCTCTACATCCCTCTTTTGAGCCTCTGCATCACTCTCAAGAGAAACTGCATCCCTGTCTTGAGCCTCTGCATCCTTCTCTTGAGCCCCTGCATCCCACTCTTAAGCCTGTGCATCCCTCTCTTGAACCTCTGCATCCCTCTCTTAAGCCTCTGCATCACTCTCTTCAGCCTCTGCATCACTCTCTTCAGCTTCTGCATCCCCTCTCTTAAGCCTCTGCATCACTCTCTCAAGCCTCTACATCACTCTCTTGAGCTTCTGCATCACTCTCTTTAGCCTCTACATCCCTCACTTGAGCCTCTGCCTCACTCTCCTAAGCCTCTGCATCACTCGCTTCACCCAATGCATAATTCTCTTGAGTCTCTGCATAACTCTCTTGAGCTTCTTCATCCCTCTCTTCAGCCTCTGCATCCCTCTCTTGAGCCTCTGCATCACTCTCTTCAGCCTCTGCATCCCTCTCTTGAGCCTCTGCATCATTCTCCTAGGCCTCTGCCTCACTCTCTCGAGCCTCTGCATCACTCTCTTGAGCCTCTGCATCCCTCTTTTAAGCCTTTGCAACACTCTTCAGCCTCTGCATAACTCTCGTAAGCCTCTGCATTACTCTCTTGAGAATCTG
Source organism: Procambarus clarkii (assembly GCF_040958095.1). Taxonomy (NCBI): domain Eukaryota; kingdom Metazoa; phylum Arthropoda; class Malacostraca; order Decapoda; family Cambaridae; genus Procambarus; species Procambarus clarkii. Next base: position 18,823,448 of record NC_091177.1, read on the forward strand.
CATAACTCTTTATAGCCTCTGCATCACTCTCTTGAGCCTCTGCATCTCTCTCTCTTTTGAGCCTCTGCAACACTCTCTTCAGCTTCTGCATCACACTCTTAAGCCTCTGCATCCCTCTCTTGAACTCATGCATCCCTCTCATGAGCCTCTACATCCCTCTCATTAGCCTCTACATCCCTCTTTTGAGCCTCTGCATCACTCTCAAGAGAAACTGCATCCCTGTCTTGAGCCTCTGCATCCTTCTCTTGAGCCCCTGCATCCCACTCTTAAGCCTGTGCATCCCTCTCTTGAACCTCTGCATCCCTCTCTTAAGCCTCTGCATCACTCTCTTCAGCCTCTGCATCACTCTCTTCAGCTTCTGCATCCCCTCTCTTAAGCCTCTGCATCACTCTCTTAAGCCTCTACACCACTCTCTTGAGTTTCTGCATCACTCTCTTGAGCTTCTGCATCCCTCTTTTGAGCCTCTGCATCATTCTCCTAGGCCTCTGCATAACTCTCTTCAGCGTCTGCATCACTCTCTTCAGGTTCTGCATCCCTCTCTTGAGCCTCTGCATCATTCTCCTAGGCCTCTGCATCACTCTCTTGAGCCTCTGCATCACTCTCTTGAGCCTCTGCATCACTCTCTTAAGCCTCTGCATCCCTCTCTTGAGCCCATGCATCCCTCTCTTAAGCCTCTGCATCACTCTCTTAAGCCTCTGCATCAATCTCGTAAGCCTCTGAATCACTCTCTTGAGCCTCTGCATCACTCTCTTGAGCCTATGCATCACTCTCTTCAGCCTCTGCATCCCTCTCTTGAGCATCTGCATCATTCTCCTAGGCCTCTGCATCACTCTCTTGAACCTCGTCATCCCTCTCCTAAGCCTCTGCATTACTCTCTTGAGCCTCTGCATCACTCTCTTAAGCCTCTGCATCCCTCTCTTGAGCCACTGCATCACTCTCTTGAGCCTCTGCATCACTCTTGAGCCTCGGCATCACTCTCTTGAGCTTCTGCATCGCTCTCCTGAGCCTCTGCATCACTCTCTTGAGCCTCTGCATCACTCTCTCGAGCCTCTGCATCACTCTCTTGAGCTTCTGCATCCCTCTTTTAAGCCTCTGCAACACTCTTGAGCCTCTGCATCTCTCACTTAAGCCTCTGCATCCCTCTCCTGATCCTCTGCATCACTCTCGTAAGCCTCTGCATTACTCTCTTGAGAATCTGCATAACTCATTTTAGCCTCTGCATCACTCTCTTGAGCCTCTGCATCTCTCTCTTTTGAGCCTCTGCAACACTCTTCAGCCTCTGCATCACTCACCTAAGCCTCTGCATCCCTCTCATGAGCCCCTTCATCCCACTCTTAAGCCTCTGCATCCCTCTCTTGAACCTCTGCATCCCTCTCTTAAGCCTCTGCATCACTCTCTCAAGCCTCTACATCACTCTCTTGAGCTTCTGCATCCCTCTTTTTAGCCTCTACATCCCTCACTTGAGCCTCTGCATCATTCTCGTAAGCCTCTGCATCTCTCGCTTCAACCAATGCATAATTCTCTTGAGTCTCTGCATCACTCTCTTGAGCTTCTGCATCCCTCTCTTGAGCCTCTGCATCCGTCTCTTGAGCCTCTGCATCACTCTCTTCAGCCTCTTCGTCACTCTCTCGAGCCTCTGCATCACTCTCTTGAGCCTCTGCATCCCTCTCTTAAGCCTCTGCAACACTCTTCAGCCTCTGCATCACTTACTTAAGCCTCTGCATCCCTCTCTTGAACCTCTGCATCCCTCTTTTAAGACTCTGCATCACTCTCTCAAGCCTCTACATCACTCTCTTGAGCTTCTGCATCACTCTCTTTAGCTTCTACATCCCTCACTTGAGCCTCTGCCTCACTCTCGTAATCCTCTGCATCACTCGCTTCACCCAATGCATAATTCTCTTGAGTCTCTGCATAACTCTCTTGAGCTTCTTCATCCCTCTCTTCAGCCTCTGCATCCCTCTCTTGAGCCTCTGCATCACTCTCTTCAGCCTCTGCATCCCTCTCTTGAGCCTCTGCATCATTCTCCTAGGCCTCTGCCTCACTCTCTCGAGCCTCTGCATCACTCTCTTGAGCCTCTGCATCCCTCTTTTAAGCCTCTGCAACACTCTTCAGCCTCTGCATCACTCACTTAAGCCTCTGCATCCCTCTCTTGATCCTCTGCATAACTCTCGTAAGCCTCTGCATTACTCTCTTGAGAATCTGCATAACTCTTTATAGCCTCTGCATCACTCTCTTGAGCCTCTGCATCTCTCTCTCTTTTGAGCCTCTGCAACACTCTCTTCAGCTTCTGCATCACACTCTTAAGCCTCTGCATCCCTCTCTTGAACTCATGCATCCCTCTCATGAGCCTCTACATCCCTCTCATGAGCCTCTACATCCCTCTTTTGAGCCTCTGCATCACTCTCAAGAGAAACTGCATCCCTGTCTTGAGCCTCTGCATCCTTCTCTTGAGCCCCTGCATCCCACTCTTAAGCCTGTGCATCCCTCTCTTGAACCTCTGCATCCCTCTCTTAAGCCTCTGCATCACTCTCTTCAGCCTCTGCATCACTCTCTTCAGCTTCTGCATCCCCTCTCTTAAGCCTCTGCATCACTCTCTCAAGCCTCTACATCACTCTCTTGAGCTTCTGCATCACTCTCTTTAGCCTCTACATCCCTCACTTGAGCCTCTGCCTCACTCTCGTAAGCCTCTGCATCACTCTCTTCAGCCTCTGCATCACTCTCTTCAGCTTCTGCATCCCCTCTCTTAAGCCTCTGCATCACTCTCTTAAGCCTCTACACCACTCTCTTGAGTTTCTGCATCACTCTCTAGAGCTTCTGCATCCCTCTCTTGAGCCTCTGCATCATTCTCCTAGGCCTCTGCATAACTCTCTTCAGCGTCTGCATCACTCTCTTCAGGTTCTGCATCCCTCTCTTGAGCCTCTGCATCATTCTCCTAGGCCTCTGCATCACTCTCTTGAGCCTCTGCATCACTCTCTTGAGCCTCTACATCCCTCTCCTAAGCCTCTTCATCACTGTCTTAAGCTTCTGCATCACTCTCATAAGCCTCTGAATCACTCTCTTGAGCGTCTGCATCCCTCTCTTGAGCCTCTGCATCACTCTTTTCATCTTCTGCATCCCTCTCTTGAGCCTCTGCATCATTCTCCTAGGCCTCTGCATCACTTTCTTGAGACTTTGCATCACTCTCTTAAGCCTCTGCATTCCTCTCTTGAGCCTCTGCATCATTCTCTTGAGCCTCTGCATCACTCTCTTGAGCCTCTGTGTCACTCTCTTGAGCCTCTGCATCACTCTCTTGAGCCTCTGTGTCACTCTCTGGAGCCTCTGCATCACTCTCTTGAGCCTCTGCATCACTCTCTTGAGCCTCTGCATCACTTTCCTGAGCCTCTGCATCCCTCTCTTAAGCTTCTGCGACACTCTCTTCAGCCTCTGCATCACTCTCTTTAGCCTCTGCATCCCTATCTTGATCCTGTGCATCTCTCTCATAAGCCTCTGCGTCACTCTCTTGAGCCTCTGCATAACTCTTTTTAGCCTCTTCATCACTCTCTTGAGCCTCTGCATCTCTCTCTTGAGCCTCTGCAACACTCTCTTCAGCCTCTGCATCACTCTCTTAAGCCTCTGCATCACTCTCTTCTGTCTCTGCATCACTCTCTTAATCCTCTGATTCCCTCTCTTGATCCTCTGCATCACTCTCTTGAGCCTCTGCATCACTCTCCAGATCCTCTGCACCACTCTCTTGAGCCTCTGCATCACTCTCTTCAGCCTCTGCATCACTCTCTTGAGCCTCTACATCCTTCTCTTAATGAGCCTCTGCATCACTCTCTTGAGCCTCGTAATCCCTCTCCTAAGCCTCTGCATCACTCTCTTCAGCCTCTGCATCACTCTCTTAAGCCTCTGCATCCCTCTCCTGAGCCTCTGCATCACTCTCTTGAGCCTCTGCATCACTCTCTTGAGCCTATGCATCACTCTCTGGAGCGTCTGCATCACTCTCTTGAGCCTCTGCATCCCTCTCCTAAGCCTCTGCATCACTCTCTTTAGCCTCTGCATCACTCTCGTCAGCTTCTGCATCCCCTCTCTTAAGCCTCTGCATCACTCTCTTGAGCCTCTACATCCCTCACTTGAGCTTCTGCATCACTCGCGTAAGCCCCTGCATCACTCTCTTCAGCCTCTGCATAACTCTCTTGAGTCTCTGCATCACTCTCTTGAGCTTCTGCATCCCTCTCTTGAGCCTCTGCAACCCTCTCTTGAGCCTCCGCATCATTCTCCTAGGCCTCTGCATCACTCTCTTGAGCCTCTGCATCACTCTCTTGAGCCTCTACATCCCTCTCCTAAGCCTCTGCATCACTGTCGTCGGCTTTTGCATCACTCTCGTAAGCCTCTGAATCACTCTCTTGAGCGTCTGCATCCCTCTCTTGAGCCTCTGCATCACTCTCTTCAGCCTCTGCATCCCTCTCTTGAGCCTCCGCATCATTCTCCTAGGCCTCTGCATCACTCTCTTGAGCCTCTGCATCACTCTCTTGAGCCTCTACATCCCTCTCCTAAGCCTCTGCATCACTGTCGTCGGCTTTTGCATCACTCTCTTAAGCCTCTGCATAACTCTCCTGAGCGTCTGCAACACTCTCTTGAGCCTCTGCATCCCTCTCTTAAGCCTCTGCATCACTCTCTCGAGCCCCTGCATCCCACTCTTAAGCCTCTGCATCCCTCTCTTGAACCTCTGCATCCCTCTCTTAACCCTCTGCATCACTCTCTTCAGCCTCTGCATCACTCTCTTCAGCTTCTGCATCCCCTCTCTTAAGCCTCTGCATCACTCTCTTAAGCCTCTACATCACTCTCGTGAGCTTCTGCATCACTCTCATGAGCCTCTACATCCCTCACTTGAACCTCTGCATCACTCACGTAAGCCTCTGCATCACTCTCTTCAGCCTCTGCATAACTCTCTTGAGTCTCTGCATCACACTCTTGAGCTTCTGCATCCCTCTCTTGAGCCTCTGCATCACTCTCTTGAGCCTCTGCATCACTCTCTTGAGCCTATGCATCACTCTCTTGAGCGTCTGCATCACTCTCTTGAGCCTTTGCATCCCTCTCCTAAGCCTCTGCATCACTCTCATGAGCCTCTGCATCACTCTCGTCAGCTTCTGCATCCCCTCTCTTAAGCCTCTGCATCACTCTCTTGAGCCTCTACATCCCTCACTTGAGCTTCTGCATCACTCGCGTAAGCCTCTGCATCACTCTCTTCAGCCTCTGCATAACTCTCTTGAGTTTCTGCATCACTCTCTTGAGCTTCTGCATCCCTCTCTTGAGCCTCTGCATCCCTCTCTTCATCGTCTGAATCACTCTCTTCAGCCTCTGCATCCCTCTCTTGAGCCTCTGCATCATTCTCCTAGGCCTCTGCATCACTCTCTTGAGCCTCTGCATCACTCTCTTGAGCCTCTACATCCCTCTCCTAAGCCTCTGCATCACTGTCGTAGGATTCTGCATCACTCTCGTAAGCCTCTGAATCACTCTCTTGAGCCTCTGCATCCCTCTCTTGAGCCTCTGCATCACTCTCTCAAGCCTCTACATCACTCTCTTGAGCTTCTGCATCCCTCTTTTTAGCCTCTACATCCCTCACTTGAGCCTCTGCATCATTCTCGTAAGCCTCTGCATCTCTCGCTTCAACCAATGCATAATTCTCTTGAGTCTCTGCATCACTCTCTTGAGCTTCTGCATCCCTCTCTTGAGCCTCTGCATCCGTCTCTTGAGCCTCTGCATCACTCTCTTCAGCCTCTTCGTCACTCTCTCGAGCCTCTGCATCACTCTCTTGAGCCTCTGCATCCCTCTCTTAAGCCTCTGCAACACTCTTCAGCCTCTGCATCACTTACTTAAGCCTCTGCATCCCTCTCTTGAACCTCTGCATCCCTCTTTTAAGACTCTGCATCACTCTCTCAAGCCTCTACATCACTCTCTTGAGCTTCTGCATCACTCTCTTTAGCTTCTACATCCCTCACTTGAGCCTCTGCCTCACTCTCGTAATCCTCTGCATCACTCGCTTCACCCAATGCATAATTCTCTTGAATCTCTGCATAACTCTCTTGAGCTTCTTCATCCCTCTCTTCAGCCTCTGCATCCCTCTCTTGAGCCTCTGCATCACTCTCTTCAGCCTCTGCATCCCTCTCTTGAGCCTCTGCATCATTCTCCTAGGCCTCTGCCTCACTCTCTCGAGCCTCTGCATCACTCTCTTGAGCCTCTGCATCCCTCTTTTAAGCCTCTGCAACACTCTTCAGCCTCCCCCCCCCTCCTCTGCATCACTCACTTAAGCCTCTGCATCCCTCTCTTGATCCTCTGCATAACTCTCGTAAGCCTCTGCATTACTCTCTTGAGAATCTGCATAACTCTTTATAGCCTCTGCATCACTCTCTTGAGCCTCTGCATCTCTCTCTCTTTTGAGCCTCTGCAACACTCTCTTCAGCTTCTGCATCACACTCTTAAGCCTCTGCATCCCTCTCTTGAACTCATGCATCCCTCTCATGAGCCTCTACATCCCTCTCATGAGCCTCTACATCCCTCTTTTGAGCCTCTGCATCACTCTCAAGAGAAACTGCATCCCTGTCTTGAGCCTCTGCATCCTTCTCTTGAGCCCCTGCATCCCACTCTTAAGCCTGTGCATCCCTCTCTTGAACCTCTGCATCCCTCTCTTAAGCCTCTGCATCACTCTCTTCAGCCTCTGCATCACTCTCTTCAGCTTCTGCATCCCTCTCTTAAGCCTCTGCATCACTCTCTCAAGCCTCTACATCACTCTCTTGAGCTTCTGCATCACTCTCTTTAGCCTCTACATCCCTCACTTGAGCCTCTGCCTCACTCTCGTAAGCCTCTGCATCACTCTCTTCAGCCTCTGCATCACTCTCTTCAGCTTCTGCATCCCCTCTCTTAAGCCTCTGCATCACTCTCTTAAGCCTCTACACCACTCTCTTGAGTTTCTGCATCACTCTCTAGAGCTTCTGCATCCCTCTCTTGAGCCTCTGCATCATTCTCCTAGGCCTCTGCATAACTCTCTTCAGCGTCTGCATCACTCTCTTCAGGTTCTGCATCCCTCTCTTGAGCCTCTGCATCATTCTCCTAGGCCTCTGCATCACTCTCTTGAGCCTCTGCATCACTCTCTTGAGCCTCTACATCCCTCTCCTAAGCCTCTTCATCACTGTCTTAAGCTTCTGCATCACTCTCATAAGCCTCTGAATCACTCTCTTGAGCGTCTGCATCCCTCTCTTGAGCCTCTGCATCACTCTTTTCATCTTCTGCATCCCTCTCTTGAGCCTCTGCATCATTCTCCTAGGCCTCTGCATCACTTTCTTGAGACTTTGCATCACTCTCTTAAGCCTCTGCATTCCTCTCTTGAGCCTCTGCATCATTCTCTTGAGCCTCTGCATCACTCTCTTGAGCCTCTGTGTCACTCTCTTGAGCCTCTGCATCACTCTCTTGAGCCTCTGTGTCACTCTCTGGAGCCTCTGCATCACTCTCTTGAGCCTCTGCATCACTCTCTTGAGCCTCTGCATCACTTTCCTGAGCCTCTGCATCCCTCTCTTAAGCTTCTGCGACACTCTCTTCAGCCTCTGCATCACTCTCTTTAGCCTCTGCATCCCTATCTTGATCCTGTGCATCTCTCTCATAAGCCTCTGCATCACTCTCTTGAGCCTCTGCATAACTCTTTTTAGCCTCTTCATCACTCTCTTGAGCCTCTGCATCTCTCTCTTGAGCCTCTGCAACACTCTCTTCAGCCTCTGCATCACTCTCTTAAGCCTCTGCATCACTCTCTTCTGTCTCTGCATCACTCTCTTAATCCTCTGATTCCCTCTCTTGATCCTCTGCATCACTCTCTTGAGCCTCTGCATCACTCTCCAGATCCTCTGCACCACTCTCTTGAGCCTCTGCATCACTCTCTTCAGCCTCTGCATCACTCTCTTGAGCCTCTACATCCTTCTCTTAATGAGCCTCTGCATCACTCTCTTGAGCCTCGTAATCCCTCTCCTAAGCCTCTGCATCACTCTCTTCAGCCTCTGCATCACTCTCTTAAGCCTCTGCATCCCTCTCCTGAGCCTCTGCATCACTCTCTTGAGCCTCTGCATCACTCTCTTGAGCCTATGCATCACTCTCTGGAGCGTCTGCATCACTCTCTTGAGCCTCTGCATCCCTCTCCTAAGCCTCTGCATCACTCTCTTTAGCCTCTGCATCACTCTCGTCAGCTTCTGCATCCCCTCTCTTAAGCCTCTGCATCACTCTCTTGAGCCTCTACATCCCTCACTTGAGCTTCTGCATCACTCGCGTAAGCCCCTGCATCACTCTCTTCAGCCTCTGCATAACTCTCTTGAGTCTCTGCATCACTCTCTTGAGCTTCTGCATCCTCTCTTGAGCCTCTGCATCCCTCTCTTGAGCCTCCGCATCATTCTCCTAGGCCTCTGCATCACTCTCTTGAGCCTCTGCATCACTCTCTTGAGCCTCTACATCCCTCTCCTAAGCCTCTGCATCACTGTCGTCGGCTTTTGCATCACTCTCGTAAGCCTCTGAATCACTCTCTTGAGCGTCTGCATCCCTCTCTTGAGCCTCTGCATCACTCTCTTCAGCCTCTGCATCCCTCTCTTGAGCCTCCGCATCATTCTCCTAGGCCTCTGCATCACTCTCTTGAGCCTCTGCATCACTCTCTTGAGCCTCTACATCCCTCTCCTAAGCCTCTGCATCACTGTCGTCGGCTTTTGCATCACTCTCTTAAGCCTCTGCATAACTCTCCTGAGCGTCTGCAACACTCTCTTGAGCCTCTGCATCCCTCTCTTAAGCCTCTGCATCACTCTCTCTCGAGCCCCTGCATCCCACTCTTAAGCCTCTGCATCCCTCTCTTGAACCTCTGCATCCCTCTCTTAACCCTCTGCATCACTCTCTTCAGCCTCTGCATCACTCTCTTCAGCTTCTGCATCCCCTCTCTTAAGCCTCTGCATCACTCTCTTAAGCCTCTACATCACTCTCGTGAGCTTCTGCATCACTCTCATGAGCCTCTACATCCCTCACTTGAACCTCTGCATCACTCACGTAAGCCTCTGCATCACTCTCTTCAGCCTCTGCATAACTCTCTTGAGTCTCTGCATCACACTCTTGAGCTTCTGCATCCCTCTCTTGAGCCTCTGCATCACTCTCTTGAGCCTCTGCATCACTCTCTTGAGCCTATGCATCACTCTCTTGAGCGTCTGCATCACTCTCTTGAGCCTTTGCATCCCTCTCCTAAGCCTCTGCATCACTCTCATGAGCCTCTGCATCACTCTCGTCAGCTTCTGCATCCCCTCTCTTAAGCCTCTGCATCACTCTCTTGAGCCTCTACATCCCTCACTTGAGCTTCTGCATCACTCGCGTAAGCCTCTGCATCACTCTCTTCAGCCTCTGCATAACTCTCTTGAGTTTCTGCATCACTCTCTTGAGCTTCTGCATCCCTCTCTTGAGCCTCTGCATCCCTCTCTTCATCGTCTGAATCACTCTCTTCAGCCTCTGCATCCCTCTCTTGAGCCTCTGCATCATTCTCCTAGGCCTCTGCATCACTCTCTTGAGCCTCTGCATCACTCTCTTGAGCCTCTACATCCCTCTCCTAAGCCTCTGCATCACTGTCGTAGGATTCTGCATCACTCTCGTAAGCCTCTGAATCACTCTCTTGAGCCTCTGCATCCCTCTCTTGAGCCTCTGCATCACTCTCTTCATCCTCTGCATCCTTCTCTTGAGCCTCTGCATCATTCTCCTAGGCCTCTGCATCACTTTCTTGAGCCTTTGCATCACTCTCTTAAGCCTCTGCATAACTCTCCTGAGCGTCTGCATCACTCTCTTGAGCCTCTTCATCGTCTGAATCACTCTCTTCAGCCTCTGCATCCCTCTCTTGAGCCTCTGCATCATTCTCCTAGGCCTCTGCATCACTCTCTTGAGCCTCTGCAGCCTCTGCATGAGATCTTAATATTCTATTCTAAATTTAATATTCTAAAGTATTCTAAATTTTTTATTCTATTTTACCATATATGAGGATTTTAACTTCAAATCATAGAGCGAGGTTTCGTATTATTTAGATCCAAGAAAAGACATATGACAATGTTGTTTCCAATACAAATGATAAAAACCAATGTGTTTTCATTAGAATTAACTAAAATGTTCCTGATTTTCCGTTTATATTCCGTTTATACTCTCTTGAGCCTCGTGATCCCTCTCTTAAGCCTCTGCATCACTCTGTTGAGCCTCTGCATCACTCTCTTAAGCCTCTGCATCCCTCTCTTGAGCCTCTGCATCACTCTCTTGAGCCTCTGCATCGCTCTCTTAAGCCTCTGCATCCCTCTCTTGAGCCCATGCATCCCTCTCGTAAGCCTCTGCATCACTCTCTTAAGCCTCTTCATCACTCTCGTAAGCTTCTGAATCACTCTCTTGAGCCTCTGCATCCCTCTCTTGAGCCTCTGCATCACTCTCTTCAGCCTCTGCATCCGTCTCTTGAGCCTCTGCATCATTCTCCTAGGCCTCTGCATCACTCTATTAAGCCTCTGCATCACTCTCTTGAGCCTCAACAGCCTTCTCTTGAGCCTCTGCATCACTGTCTTGAGCCTCGTCATCCCTCTCCTAAGCTCTGCATCACTCTCTTGAGCCTCTGCATCACTCTCTTAAGCCTCTGCATCCCTCTCTTAAGCTTCTGCATCATGCTCTTGAGCCTCTGCATCACTCTTGAGCTTCTGCATCACTCTCTTGAGCCTCTGCATCACTCTCTCGAGCCTCTGCATCACTCTCTTGAGCCTCTGCATCCCTCTCCTTAGCCTCTGCAACACTCCTCAGCCTCTGCATCACTCACCTAAGCCTGTGCATCCCTCTCCTGATCCTCTGCATCACTCTCGTAAGCCTCTGCATTATTCTCCTGAGAATCTGCATAACTCTTTTTAGCCTCTGCATCACTGTCTTGAGCCTCTGCATCTCTCTCTCCTGAGCCTCTGCAACACTCTCTTCAGCCTCTGCATCACTCTCATAAGCCTCTGCATCCCTCTCTTGATCTTCTGCATCACTCTCTTGAGCCTCTGCATCATTCTCCTAGGCCTCTGCATCACTCTCTTGAGCCTCTGCATCACTCTCTTGAGCCTCTACATCCCTCTCCTAAGCCTCTGCATCACTCTCTTAAGCTTCTGCATCACTCTCATAAGCCTCTGAATCACTCTCTTGAGCGTCTGCATCCCTCTCTTGAGCCTCTGCATCACTCTTTTCATCTTCTGCATCCCTCTCTTGAGCCTCTGCATCATTCTCCTAGGCCTCTGCATCACTTTCTTGAGACTTTCCATCACTCTCTTAAGCCTCTGCATTCCTCTCTTGAGCCTCTGCATCATTCTCTTGAGCCTCTGCATCACTCTCTTGAGCCTCTGTGTCACTCTCTTGAGCCTCTGCATCACTCTCTTGAGCCTCTGTGTTACTCTCTGAAGCCTCTGCATCACTCTCTTGAGCCTCTGCATCACTCTCTTGAGCCTCTGCATCACTTTCCTGAGCCTCTGCATCCCTCTCTTAAGCTTCTGCGACACTCTCTTCAGCCTCTGCATCACTCTCTTTAGCCTCTGCATCCCTATCTTGATCCTGTGCATCTCTCTCATAAGCCTCTGCATCACTCTCTTGAGCCTCTGCATAACTCTTTTTAGCCTCTTCATCACTCTCTTGAGCCTCAGCATCTCTCTCTTGAGCCTCTGCAACACTCTCTTCAGCCTCTGCATCACTCTCTTAAGCCTCTGCATCACTCTCTTCTGTCTCTGCATCACTCTCTTAATCCTCTGATTCCCTCTCTTGATCCTCTGCATCACTCTCTTGAGCCTCTGCATCACTCTCCAGATCCTCTGCACCACTCTCTTGAGCCTCTGCATTACTCTCTTCAGCCTTTGCATCACTCTCTTGAGCCTCTACATCCTTCTCTTAATGAGCCTCTGCATCACTCTCTTGAGCCTCGTAATCCCTCTCCTAAAGCCTCTGCATCACTCTCTTCAGCCTCTGCATCACTCTCTTAAGCCTCTGCATCCCTCTCCTGAGCCTCTGCATCACTCTCTTTAGCCTCTGCATCACTCTCTTGAGCCTATGCATCACTCTCTGGAGCGTCTGCATCACTCTCTTGAGCCTCTGCATCCCTCTCGTAAGCCTCTGCATCACTCTCTTCAGCCTCTGCATCACTCTCGTCAGCTTCTGCATCCCCTCTCTTAAGCCTCTGCATCACTCTCTTGAGCCTCTACATCCCTCACTTGAGCTTCTGCATCACTCGCGTAAGCCCCTGCATCACTCTCTTCAGCCTCTGCATAACTCTCTTGAGTCTCTGCATCACTCTCTTGAGCTTCTGCATCCCTCTCTTGAGCCTCTGCATCCCTCTCTTCATCATCTGCATCACTCTCTTCAGCCTCTGCATCCCTCTCTTGAGCCTCCGCATCATTCTCCTAGGCCTCTGCATCACTCTCTTGAGCCTCTACATCCCTCTCCTAAGCCTCTGCATTACTGTCGTAGGCTTCTGCATCACTCTCGTAAGCCTCTGAATCACTCTCTTGAGCGTCTGCATCCCTCTCTTGAGCCTCTGCATCACTCTCTTCAGCCTCTGCATCACTCTCTTCAGCTTCTGCATCCCCTCTCTTAAGCCTCTGCATTATTCTCTTGAGCCTCTGCATCATTCTCCTAGGCCTCTGCATCACTTTCTTGAGCCTTTGCATCACTCTCTTAAGCCTCTGCATAACTCTCCTGAGCGTCTGCAACACTCTCTTGAGCCTCTGCATCCCTCTCTTAAGCCTCTGCATCACTCTCTCGAGCCCCTGCATCCCTCTCTTAAGCCTCTGCATCCCTCTCTTGAACCTCTGCATCCCTCTCTTAAGCCTCTGCATCACTCTCTTCAGCCTCTGCATCACTCTCTTCAGCTTCTGCATCCCCTCTCTTAAGCCTCTGCATCACTCTCTTAAGCCTCTACATCACTCTCTTGAGCTTCTGCATCACTCTCTTGAGCCTCTACATCCCTCACTTGAGCCTCTGCATCACTCACGTAAGCCTCTGCATCACTCTCTTCAGCCTCTGCATAACTCTCTTGAGTCTCTGCATCACACTCTTGAGCTTCTGCATCCCTCTCTTGAGCCTCTGCATCACTCTCTTGAGCCTCTGCATTACTCTCTTGAGCCTATGCATCACTCTCTTGAGCGTCTGCATCACTCTCTTGAGCCTTTGCATCCCTCTCCTAAGCCTCTGCATCACTCTCTTGAGCCTCTGCATCACTCTCGTCAGCTTCTGCATCCCCTCTCTTAAGCCTCTGCATCACTCTCTTGAGCCTCTACATCCCTCACTTGAGCTTCTGCATCACTCGCGTAAGCCTCTGCATCACTCTCTTTAGCCTCTGCATAACTCTCTTGAGTTTCTGCATCACTCTCTTGAGCTTCTGCATCCCTCTCTTGAGCCTCTGCATCCCTCTCTTCATCGTCTGAATCACTCTCTTCAGCCTCTGCATCCCTCTCTTGAGCCTCTGCATCATTCTCCTAGGCCTCTGCATCATTCTCTTGAGCCTCTGCATCACTCTCTTGAGCCTCTACATCCCTCTCCTAAGCCTCTGCATCACTGTCGTAGGATTCTGCATCACTCTAGTAAGCCTCTGAATCACTCTCTTGAGCCTCTGCATCCCTCTCTTGAGCCTCTGCATCACTCTCTTCATCCTCTGCATCCTTCTCTTGAGCCTCTGCATCATTCTCCTAGGCTTCTGCATCACTTTCTTGAGCCTTTGCATCACTCTCTTAAGCCTCTGCATCACTCTCTTGAGCCTCTGCATCCCTCTCTTGAGCCTCTGCATCACTCTCTTCATCCTCTGCATCCTTCTCTTGAGCCTCTGCATCATTCTCCTAGGCTTCTGCATCACTTTCTTGAGCCTTTGCATCACTCTCTTAAGCCTCTGCATCCCTCTCTTGAGCCCATGCATCCCTCTCGTAAGCCTCTGCATCACTCTCTTAAGCCTCTTCATCACTCTCGTAAGCTTCTGAATCACTCTCTTGAGCCTCTGCATCCCTCTCTTGAGCCTCTGCATCAGCTCTCTTCAGCCTCTGCATCCCTCTCTTGAGCCTCTGCATCATTCTCCTAGGCCTCTGCATCACTGCTCTTAAGCTTCTGCATCACTCTCTTGAGCCTCTACAGCCTTCTCTTGAGCCTCTGCATCACTGTCTTGAGCCTCGTCATCCCTCTCCTAAGCTCTGCATCACTCTCTTTGAGCCTCTGCAATCACTCTCTTAAGCCTCTGCATCCCTCTCTTAAGCTTCTGCATCATGCTCTTGAGCCTCTGCATCACTCTCTTGAGCTTCTGCATCACTCTCTTGAGCCTCTGCATCACTCTCTCGAGCCTCTGCATCACTCTCTTGAGCCTCTGCATCCCTCTCCTTAGCCTCTGCAACACTCCTCAGCCTCTGCATCACTCACTTAAGCCTATGCATCCCTCTCCTGATCCTCTGCATCACTCTCGAAAGCCTCTGCATTACTCTCCTGAGAATCTGCATAACTCTTTTTAGCCTCTGCATCACTGTCTTGAGCCTCTGCATCTCTCTCTTCTGAGCCTCTGCAACACTCTCTTCAGCCTCTGCATCACTCTCATAAGCCTCTGCATCCCTCTCTTGATCTTCTGCATCACTCTCTTGAGCCTCTGCATCATTCTCTTGAGCCTCTGCATCCCTCTTTTAAGCCTCTACATCATTCTCTTGAGCCTCTGCATTACTCTCTTGAGCCTCTGCATCACTCTCTTGAGCCTATGCATCACTCTCTGGAGCGTCTGCATCGCTCTCTTGAGCCTCTGCATCCCTCTCCTAAGCCTCTGCATCACTCTCTTGAACCTCTGCATCACTCTCGTCAGCTTCTGCATCCCCTCTCTTAAGCCTCTGCATCACTCTCTTGAGCCTCTACATCCCTCACTTGAGCTTCTGCATCACTCGCGTAAGCCCCTGCATCACTCTCTTCAGCCTCTGCATAAACTCTCTTGAGTCTCTGCATCACTCTCTTGAGCTTCTGCATCCCTCTCTTGAGCCTCTGCATCCCTCTCTTCATCATCTGCATCACTCTCTTCAGCCTCTGCATCCCTCTCTTGAGCCTCTGCCATCATTCTCCTAGGCCTCTGCATCACTCTCTTGAGCCTCTGCATCACTCTCTTGAGCCTCTACATCACTCTCCTAAGCCTCTGCATCACTGTCGTAGGCTTCTGCATCACTCTCGTAAGCCTTCTGAATCACTCTCCTGAGCGTCTGCATCCCTCTCTTGAGCCTCTGCATCACTCTCTTCATCCTCTGCATCCTTCTCTTGAGCCTCTGCATCATTCTCCCTAGGCCTCTGCATCACTTTCTTGAGCCTTTGCATCTCTCTCTTCAGCCTCTGCATCACTCTCTTTAGCCTCTGCATCCCTCTCTGGAGCCTCAGCATCCCTCGCTTGAGCCTCTGCATCACTCTCTTGAGCCTCTACATCCTTCTGTTATTGAGTCTCTGCATCACTCTCTTGAGCCTCGTCCATCCCTCTCCTAAGCCTCTGCATCATTCTCTTCAGCCTCTTCATCACTCTCCTGAGTCTCTACATCCCTCTCCTAAGCCTTTGCATTACTGTCTTAAGCTTCTGCATTAGTCTCGTAAGCCTCTGAATCACTCTCTTGAGCGTCTGCATCCCTCTCTTGAGCCTCTGCATCACTCTCTTCATCCTCTGCATCCCTCTCTTGAGCCTCTGCATCATTCTCCTAGGCCTATGCATCACTTTCTCTAGCCTTTGCATCACTCTCTTAAGCCTCTGCATTCCTCTCTTGAGCCTCTGCATCATTTTCTTGAGCCTCTGCATCACTCTCTTGAGCCTCTGCATCACTCTCTTGAGCCTCTGCATCACTCTCTTGAGCCTCTGCCTCACTCTCTGGAGCCTCTGCATCACTCTCTTTAGCCTCTGCATCACTCTCTTAAGCCTTTGCATCACTCTCCTGAGCCTCTGCATCCCTCTCTTAAGCCTCTACGACACTCTCTTCAGCCTCTGCATCACTCTCTTAAGCCTCTGCATCCTTATCTTGATCCTCTGCATCTCTCTCATAAGCCTCTGCATCACTTTCTTGAGCCTCTGCATAACTCTTTTTAGCCTCTTCATCACTCTCTTGAGCCTCTGCATCTCTCTCTTGAGCCTCTGTAACACTCTTTTCAGCCTCTGCATCACTCTCTTAAGCCTCTGCATCACTCTCTTCGGTCTCTGCATCACTCTCTTAAGCCTCTGCTTCCCTCTCTTGATCCTCTGCATCACTCTCTTGAGCCTCTGCATCACTCTCCTGGCCCTCTGCATCACTCTCTTGAGCCTCTGCAACACTCTCTTGAGCCTCTGCATCACTCTCTTGAGCCTCTGCTCACTCTCTTGAGCCTATGCATCACTCTCTTGAGCGTCTGCATCACTCTCTTGAGCCTCTGCATCACTCTCTTGAGCCTCGTCATCCCTCTCTTAAGCCTCTGCATCACTCTCTTAAACCTCTGCATCAGTCTCTTAAGCCTCTGCATCCCTCTCATGAGCCTCTGCATCACTCTCTTGAGCCTCGATCTGCATCACTCTCTTGAGCCTCTGCATCGCTCTCTTAAGCCTCTGCATCCCTGTCTTGAGCCCATGCATCCCTCTCGTAAGCCTCTGCATCACTCTCTTAAGCCTCTTCATCACTCTCGTAAGCTTCTGAATCACTCACATGAGCCTCTGCATCCCTCTCTTGAGTCTCTGCATCACTCTCTTCAGCCTCTGCATCCCTCTCTTGAGCCTATGCATCATTCTCCTAGGCCTCTGCATCACTCTCTTAAGCCTCTGCATCACTCTCTTGAGCCTCTACAACCTTCTCTTGAGCCTCTGCATCACTCTCTTGAGCCTCGTCATCCCTCTCCTAAGCTCTGCATCACTCTCTTGAGCCTCTGCATCACTCTCTTAAGCCTCTGCATCCCTCTCTTAAGCTTCTGCATCACTCTCTTGAGCCTCTGCATCACTCTCTTCAGCCTCTGCATCCCTCTCTTGAGCCTCTGCATCATTCTCCTAGGCCTCTGCATCACTCTCTTGAGCCTCTGCATCACTCTCTTGAGCCTCTACATCTCTCTCCTAAGCCTCTGCATCACTGTCGTAGGCTTCTGCATCACTCTCGTAAGCCTCTGAATCACTCTCCTGAGCGTCTGCATCCCTCTCTTGAGCCTCTGCATCACTCTCTTCATCCTCTGCATCCTTCTCTTGAGCCTCTGCATCATTCTCCTAGGCCTCTGCATCACTTTCTTGAGCCTTTGCATCTCTCTCTTCAGCCTCTGCATCACTCTCTTTAGCCTCTGCATCCCTCTCTGGAGCCTCAGCATCCCTCGCTTGAGCCTCTGCATCACTCTCTTGAGCCTCTACATCCTTCTGTTATTGAGTCTCTGCATCACTCTCTTGAGCCTCGTCATCCCTCTCCTAAGCCTCTGCATCATTCTCTTCAGCCTCTTCATCACTCTCCTGAGTCTCTACATCCCTCTCCTAAGCCTTTGCATCACTGTCTTAAGCTTCTGCATTAGTCTCGTAAGCCTCTGAATCACTCTCTTGAGCGTCTGCATCCCTCTCTTGAGCCTCTGCATCACTCTCTTCATCCTCTGCATCCCTCTCTTGAGCCTCTGCATCATTCTCCTAGGCCTATGCATCACTTTCTCTAGCCTTTGCATCACTCTCTTAAGCCTCTGCATTCCTCTCTTGAGCCTCTGCATCATTTTCTTGAGCCTCTGCATCACTCTCTTGAGCCTCTGCATCACTCTCTTGAGCCTCTGCATCACTCTCTTGAGCCTCTGCGTCACTCTCCTGAGCCTCTGCATCCCTCTCTTAAGCCTCTACGACACTCTCTTCAGCCTCTGCATCACTCTCTTAAGCCTCTGCATCCTTATCTTGATCCTCTGCATCTCTCTCATAAGCCTCTGCATCACTTTCTTGAGCCTCTGCATAACTCTTTTTAGCCTCTTCATCACTCTCTTGAGCCTCTGCATCTCTCTCTTGAGCCTCTGTAACACTCTTTTCAGCCTCTGCATCACTCTCTTAAGCCTCTGCATCACTCTCTTCGGTCTCTGCATCACTCTCTTAAGCCTCTGCTTCCCTCTCTTGATCCTCTGCATCACTCTCTTGAGCCTCTGCATCACTCTCCTGGCCCTCTGCATCACTCTCTTGAGCCTCTGCAACACTCTCTTGAGCCTCTGCATCACTCTCTTGAGCCTCTGCATCACTCTCTTGAGCCTATGCATCACTCTCTTGAGCGTCTGCATCACTCTCTTGAGCCTCTGCATCACTCTCTTGAGCCTCGTCATCCCTCTCTTAAGCCTCTGCATCACTCTCTTAAACCTCTGCATCAGTCTCTTAAGCCTCTGCATCCCTCTCATGAGCCTCTGCATCACTTTCTTGAGCCTCGTTCTGCATCACTCTCTTGAGCCTCTGCATCGCTCTCTTAAGCCTCTGCATCCCTCTCTTGAGCCCATGCATCCCTCTCGTAAGCCTCTGCATCACTCTCTTAAGCCTCTTCATCACTCTCGTAAGCTTCTGAATCACTCACATGAGCCTCTGCATCCCTCTCTTGAGCCTCTGCATCACTCTCTTCAGCCTCTGCATCCCTCTCTTGAGCCTATGCATCATTCTCCTAGGCCTCTTCATCACTCTCTTAAGCCTCTGCATCACTCTCTTGAGCCTCTACAACCTTCTCTTGAGCCTCTGCATCACTCTCTTGAGCCTCGTCATCCCTCTCCTAAGCTCTGCATCACTCTCTTGAGCCTCTGCATCACTCTCTTAAGCCTCTGCATCCCTCTCTTAAGCTTCTGCATCACTCTCTTGAGCCTCTGCATCACTCTCTTGAGCTTCTGCATCACTCTCTTGAGCCTTTGCATCACTCTCTCGAGCCTCTGCATCACTCTCTTGAGCCTCTGCATCCCTCTCCTGATCCTCTGCATCACTCTCGTAAGCCTCTGCATTACTCTTCTGAGAATCTGCATAACTCTTTTTAGCCTCTGCATCATTGTCTTGACCCTCTGCATCTCTCTCTCGAGCCTCTGCAACACTCCCTTCAGCCTCTGCATCACTCTCATAAGCCTCTGCATCCCTCTCTTGATCTTCTGCATCACTCTCTTGAGCCTCTGCATCATTCTCTTGAGCCTCTGCATCCCTCTCTTAAGCTTCTGCATCCTCTCTCTTAAGCCTCTGCATCACTCTCTTAAGCCTCTACATCACTCTCTTGAGCTTCTGCATCACTCTCTTGAGCCTCTACATCCCTCACTTAAGCCTCTGCATCACTCACGTAAGCCTCTGCATCACTCTCTTCAGCCTCTGCATAACTCTCTTGAGTCTCTGCATCACTCTCTTGAGCTTCTGCATCCCTCTCTTGAGCCTCTGCATCCCTCTCTTCAGCGTCTGCATCACTCTCTTCAGCCTCTGCATACCTCTCTTGAGCCTCTGAATCATTCTCCTAGGCCTCTGCATCACTCTCTTGAGCCTCTGCATCACTCTCTTTAACCTCTACATCCCTCTCCTAAGCCTCTGCATCACTGTCTTACGCTTCTGCATCACTCTCGAAAACCTCTGAATCACTCTCGTGAGCGTCTGCATCCATCTCTTGAGCCTCTGCATCACTCTCTTCATCCTCTGCATCCCTCTCTTGAGCCTCTGCATCATTCTCCTAGGCTCTGCATCATTCTCGTCATCCCTCTCCTAAGCTCTGCATCACTTTCTTGAGCCTTTGCATCACTCTCTTAAGCCTCTGCATTCCTCTCTTGAGCCTCTGCATCATTCTCTTGAGCCTCTGCATCCCTCTCTTTAGCCTCTGCATCACTCTCTTGAACCTCTGCATCACTCTCTTAAGCCTCTGCATCCCTCTCTTGAACTCATGCACCCCTCTCATGAGCCTCTGCATCCCGTTCTTGAGCCTTTGCAACACTCTCTTAAGCCTCTGCATCACTCTCCTGAGCCTCTGCATCCCTCTCTTAAGCCTCTGCATCACTCTCTTGAGCCCCTGCATCCCACTCCTAAGCCTCTGCATCCCTCTCTTGAACCTCTGCATCCCTCTCTTAAGCCTCTGCATCACTCTCTTCAGCCTCTGCATCACTCTCTTCAGCTTCTGCATCCCCTCTCTTAAGCCTCTGCATCACTCTCTTGAGCTTCTGCATCACTCTCTTCAGCCTTTACATCCCTCACTTGAGCCTCCGCATCACTCTCGTAAAACTCTGCATCACTCTCTTCAGCCTCTGCATAACTCTCTTTAGTCTATGCATCACTCTCTTGAGCTTCTGCATCCCTCTCTTGAGCCTCTGCATCATTCTCCTAGGCCTCTGCATCATTCTCCTAGGCCTCTGCATAACTCTCTTCAGCGTCTGCATCACTCTCTTGAGCCTCTGCATCCCTCTCTTGAGCCTCTGCATCATTCTCCTAGGCCTCTGCATCACTCTCTTGAGTCTCTGCATCCCTCTCTTGAGCCTCTGCATCATTCTCCTAGGCCTCTGCATAACTCTCTTCAGCGTCTGCATCACTCTCTTGAGCCTCTGCATCCCTCTCTTGAGCCTCTGCATCATTCTCCTAGGCCTCTGCATCACTCTCGTAAGCCTCTGAATCACTCTCTTGAGCGTCTGCATCCCTCTCTTGAGCCTCTGCATCATTCTTTTCATCCTCTGCATCCCTCTCTTGAGCCTCTGCATCATTCTCCTAGGCCTCTGCATCACTTTCTTGAGACTTTGCATCACTCTCTTGAGCCTCTGCATTCCTCTCTTGAGCCTCAGCGTCACTCTCTGGAGCCTCTGCATCACTCTCTTGAGCCTCTGCATCACTTTCCTGAGCCTCTGCATCCCTCTCTTAAGCTTCTGCGACACTCTCTTCAGCCTCTGCATCTCTCGCAAAAGCCTTTGCATCACTCTCTTGAGCCTTTGCATAACTCTTTTTAGCCTCTTCATCACTCTCTTGAGCCTCTGCAGAGGCCTAAGAGAATGATGCAGAGGCTGGAGAGAGGGATGCAGAGGCAGAAGAGAGTGATGCAGAGGCTCAAGAGAGGGATGCAGAGGCTCAAGAGAATGATGCAGAGGCTTACGAGAGTGATGCAGAGGCTTAAGAGAGTGATGCAGAGGCTTAAGAGAGGGATGCAGAGGCTCAAGAGAGCGATGCTGAGGCTCAAGAGAGGGTTGCAGAGGCTTAGGAGAGTGACGCAAAGGCTCAAGAGAGGGATGCAGAGGCTCATGAGAGTGATGCAGGAGTTCAAGAGAGCGAAGCAGAGGCTCAAGAGAGTGATGCAGAGGCTTAAGAGAGGGATGCAGAGGCTCAAGAGAGTGATGCAGAGGCTTAATAGTGGGATGCAGAGGCTCATGAGAGTGATGCAGAGGATCAAGAGAGGGAAACAGAGGCTTAAGAGAGTGATGCAGAGGCCGACGAGAGTGATGCAGAGGCTTAAGAGAGGGATTCAGAGCCTCAAGAGAGGGATTCAGATGCTGAAGAGTGTGTTGCAGAGGCTCCAGAGAGTGATGCAGAGGATCAAGAGAGGGATGCAGAGGCTGAAGAGAGTGTTGCAGAGGCTCAAGAGAGTGATGCAGAGGCCGAAGAGAGTGATGCAGAGGCTCAGGAGAGTGATGCAGATGCTAAAAAGAGTTATGCAGAGGCTCAAGAGAGTGATGCAGAGGCTTACGAGAGTGATGCAGAGGATCAAGAGAGGGATGCAGAGGTTTAAGAGAGTGATGAAGAGGCTCAAGAGAGTTATGCAGAGGCTCAAGAGAGTGATGCAGAGACTTAAGAGAGGGATGCAGAGGCTCAAGAGAGTGATGCAGAGGCTCAAGAGAGTGATGCAGAGGCTCAAGAGAATGATGCAGAGGCTCAAAAGAGGGATGTAGAGGCTCAAGAGAGTGATGCAGAGGATCAAGAGAGTTATGCAGAGGCCTACGAGAATGATGCAGAGGCTCAGGCGAGGGATACAGAGGCTTACGAGAGTGATGCATAGGCATAAGAGAGTGATGTAGAGGCTGAAGAGAGGGATGCAGAGGCTCTAGAGAGCGATGCAGAGGCTCAAGAGAGGGATTCAGAGGCTCAAGAGAGGGATGCAGGGGCTCAAAAGAGGGCTGCAGAGGCAAAAGAGAGGGATGCAGAGGCTCTTGAGAGTGATGCAGAGGCTCAAGAGAGGGATGCAGAGGTTTAAGAGAGTGATGCAAAGGCTCAAGAGAGGGATGCAGAAGCTCATGAGAGGCATGCAGGAGTTCAAGAGAGGGATGCAGAGGCTCAAGAGAGTGATGCAGAGGCTTACGAGTGGGATCCAGAGGCTCATGAGAGTGATGCAGAGGATCAAGAAAGGGAAGCAGAGGCTTAGGTGAGTGATGCAGAGGCCGAAAAGAGTGATGCAGAGGCCCAAGAGAGTGAGGCAGAGGCTAAAAAGAGTTATGCAGAGGCTCAAGAGAGTGATGCAGAGGCTGAAGAGAGTGTTGCAGAGGTTCAGGAGAGGTATTCAGAGGCCGAAGAGAGTGATGCAGAGCCTCAAGAGAGTGATGCAGAGGCTTACGAGAGTGTTGCAGAGGCTAAAGACAGTGTTGCAGAGGCTCAAGAGAGTGATGCAGAGGCCGAAGAGAGTGATGCAGAGGCTCAAGAGAGTGATGCAGAGGCTAAAAAGAATTATGCAGTAGCTCAAGCGAGTGATGCAGAGGCTCAAGAGAGTTATGCAGAGGCTTACGAGAGTGATGCAGAGGATCAAGAGAGGGATGCAGAGGCTTAGAAGAGTGATGCAGAGGCTCAAGAGAGTTATGCAGAGGCTCTAGAGAGTGATGCAGAGGCCCAAGAGAGTGATGCAGAGGCTCAAGAGAGGGATGCAGAGCCTTAAGAGAGGGATGCCGAGGCTCAAGAGAGTGATGCAGAGGCTCAAAAGAGGGATGTAGAGGCTCATGAGAGTGATGCAGAGGCTCAGGAGAGTGATGCAGAGGCATAAGAGAATGAAGCAGAGGCTCAAGAGAGGGATGCAGAGGCTGAAGAGAGTGATGCAGAGGCTCAAGAGAGGGATGCATAGGCTCACGAGAATGCTGCAGAGGCATACGAGAGTGATGCAGAGGCTTAAGAGAGTGATGCAGAGGCTCATGGGAGGGATGCAGGAGTTCAGGAGAGGATGCAGAGTCTCAAGAGAACGATGCAGAGGCACAAGAGAGGGATAGAGAGGCTTAAGAGAGTGATGCAAAGGCTCAAGAGAGGGATGCAAATGATCTCCCAGAGGGTATAGACTCATTCCTCTCAATGTTTGCTGACGACGACAAAATTATGAGAAGGACTAAGACAGAGGAGGACAGCTTGAGGCTTCAAAAAGACCTGGACCAGCTGCAGGAATGGTCGAACAAATGGTTGTTAGAGTTTAACCCAAGCAAATGTAATGTAATGAAGATAGGGGTAGTAAGCAGGAGACCAGATACAAGGTATCACTTGGGAGATGAAATACTTCAAGAGTCAGAGAGAGAGAAAGACCTGGGGCCTGATATCACGCCAGACCTGTCCCCTAAAGCTCATATACAGAGGATAACATCAGCAGCATATGCCAAGTTGGCTAACATAAGAACGGCCTTTAGAAACTTGTGTAAGGAATCTTTCAGAACATTATATACCACATATGTCAGACCAATCCTGGAGTATGCGGCTCCAGCATGGAGTCCATATCTAGTCAAGCATAAGACTCAACTGGAAAAGGTTCAAAGGTTTGCCACCAGACTAGTACCCGAGCTGAGAAGTATGAGCTACGAGGAGAGACTACGGGAATTGAACCTCACTTCGTTGGAAGACCGAAGAGTTAGGGGGGACATGATCACCACATTCAAGATTCTCAAGGGAATGGACAGGGTTGATAAAGACA
Organism: Procambarus clarkii; assembly: GCF_040958095.1. Taxonomy (NCBI): domain Eukaryota; kingdom Metazoa; phylum Arthropoda; class Malacostraca; order Decapoda; family Cambaridae; genus Procambarus; species Procambarus clarkii. The sequence continues at coordinate 18,847,276 of NC_091177.1, forward strand.
GACTATTTAACACAAGGGGCACACGCACTAGGGGACACAGGTGGAAACTGAGTGCCCAAATGAGCCACAGAGATATTAGAAAGAACTTTTTTAGTGTCAGAGTGGTTGGCAAATGGAATGCATTAGGAAGTAATGTGGTGGAGGCTGACTCCATACACAGTTTCAAGTGTAGATATGATAGAGCCCAATAGGGTCAGGAACCTGTACACCTGTTGATTGACGGTTGAGAGGCGGGACCAAAGAACCAGAGCTCAACCCCCGCAAGCACAACTAGGTGAGCACAACAAGGTGAGTATACACACACACACACACACACACACACACACACACACACACACACACACACACACACACACACACACACACACACACACACACACACACACACACACACACACACACACACACACGCACAGGGTTGTGTGTGTCACCTAGTCATCAACCTTTCACCTAACCAAACCTGAACACCGTCACCTAAAACCTAACTTAACCTGTAACCCAAACTAACCTAAAACTGCATAATGGAGTTTACTCACACATACCAGCCAATTCTCCATTAATGATAGTGCTTATAGCAACTATTTACTCAAACCAACAACAAATGGAGTATTTCTCCAAAATAGAAATGTTGGGATGCTATTGATCTCGCTCAAATTGCATACAAATGCCACCAACCTACCGGTAATTAAAGAACCTAAGCAAATCTCTTCAAAGCATAAACGGCCTTAGCATAAATTCAAATAATTTAAAAGTAAAAATAAACTAAAATGGGCAAATTTTAGTTCTTGGATATGCTCTTTTAGGCTTCATTTAGTCAACACATGTAAAATCACTGAGTCGTGAAACAAGCAGTTTATATATACATATAAACAACAAGGCTTATAACAACAAGGTCCAACTAGTGACTAACCCTCACTCACTCACCAGGATGTAAGTAACTCACTATTTACTTCTAGGTGAATAGAGGCATTGGGTGAAAGGAAACGCTACCAACAATTACAACCCTGTCCGACCAGGACAGGGTTGTAATTGTGTTGGAGCCAGGACATATTTTGGAGCCAAATTCTAGATCTCTGCACGTATTCGCAGTAAAATTACGACTTTTTTTACCGAAAATATGCCAATAACTGAGACCGGAGATGAGTTACATTTTGCCCAAACCCCCCTTGCAGTTTTCAAAATATCCCAAACATCCCAAATTCGACGTTTGAGCCATATTATGGAGCAAAGTTCGGGATCTCTGCACCTATTCGCAGTTTGAAATTGCGACTTTTTATACCGAAAATATGACAATTACTGAGAGCGGCGATGAGTCACATTTTGTCCAAACACCCCTGTAGTTTTCAAAATATCCCAAACATCCCAAATTCGACCCCAGAGCCATATTTTGAAGCCAAATTCTGACTCTCTGCACGGATTCGCACTTTGAAATTAAGACCTTTTATACCGAAAATATACCAATTACTGTAAGCAACGATGGATCATATTTTGCCCAATCCCTCCCTGCAGTTTTCAAAATATCCTAAATATCCCAAATTCGACGCTTGAGCCATATTTTGGAGCCAAATTTTGGCTCTCAGCACGTATTCGCAGTTTGAAATTATGACTTTTTATACTGAAAATATGCCAATTACTGCGAGCGGCGATGGATCACATTTTGCCCAAACCCCCTCTGAAGTTTTCAAAATATCCCAAACGTCCCAAATTCGACGCTTGAGCCATATTTTGGAGCCAAATTCTGGCTCTCTGCACGTATTCGCAGTTTGAAATTACGAATTTTTATACCGAAAATATGCCAACTACTGCGAGCGGCAATAGGTCACATTTTGTCCAACCCCACTGCAGTTTTCAAAATATCCCAAAAATCCCAAATTCTACCCTTGAGCCATATTTTGGAGCCAAATTTTGGCATTCTGCATGTATTCGCAGTTTGAAATTATTGAAGGTTAGCTCTTGCAGCCGTTCCTGGAAGAGAGGGATGCAGAGGCTTAAGAGAGTGATGCAGAGCCTCAAGAGAGTGATGCAGAGGCTAAAGAGAGTGATGCAGACGATCAAGAGAGTGATGCAGACGATCAAGAGAGTGATGCAGAGGCTCAAGAGAGTGATGCAGACGATCAAGAGAGTGATGCAGAGGCTAAAGAGAGTGATGCAGAGGATCAAGAGAGGGAAGCAGAGGCTTAAGAGAGTGATGCAGAGGCTGAAGAGAGTGATGCAGAGGCTCTAGAGAGTGATGCAGAGGCTTAGGAGAGTGATGCAGAGGCTTAAGAGAGGGATGAAGGAAAAGAGGGGGATGATAAACGTCAAAATATTACTAAATTCGATGATTTTTTGTACGAAACAAAAATCAAGAAAACTTGCTTAAAATGGAATATTATGCGAAATTCTGAGATTTGAAGGCCAAATCACATATCGTGATACTACATGAAATAGTATCGAAATATTGGTAAAAATGAATATATTTACATAATATTAAACTACATGAAAAACGTGAAAAAGTCACTATTATAACAAATTTGAGGATTTTAACTTCGAATCATGAAGCGACGTTTCGTATTATTTAGATCCAAGAAAAGACATATGACAATGTCCAATACATACAATTGGACCTCCAATACATGGAAGTCCAATACAAATGATAAAAATCAATGTGTTTTCATTAGAATTAGCTAAAATGTTCCTGATTTTCTGTTTATATTACCGATGGAAGATGTACACGTAAAACCGCTCTAATCCTGCTGAAACATCGATAGATGCAATAAAAACAGAACTTCTCCTCTTTTCAATATCTTACTAAGTATTTTAACGAGAAACAAATAGTTGATTGAAAATGAAGTATTTAAGGTTAATTTCTAATAAATTATGTGTTTGCATCATTTTTATCGTATATATAATGAATTAATAACAATAAACGGAAAATTCACACAAACGTGGAAAAACGGTAAAATCTTGACTAATTCGATGATATTTTGTTTAAATCACATAAAGGAAAAGGGGATGAAAAACGTGAAAATAATGCAAAATTCGATGATTTTTCGTACGAAACAAAACGCAAGAAAACTTGCTTAAAATGGAATATTATGCAAAATTCTGAGATTTGAGGGCTAAATCACATATCGTGATACTACATAAATAGTATCGAAATACTGGTAAAGAAATGAATATATTTACGTAATATCAAACTAAATGATAAACGTGAAAAAAGTCACTATTATACCAAATTTGAGGATTTTAACTTAGAATCATAAAGCGAGGTTTCGTATTATTTAGATCCAAGAAAAGACATATGACAATGTTGTTTCCAATACAAATGATAAAAATCAATGTGTTTTCATTAGAATTAACTAAAATGTTCCTGATTTTCCGTTTATATTACCGATGGAAGATGTACACGTAAAACCGCTCTATTCCGGCTGAAACATCGATTAAGGTATTGAAAAGGGGAGAAGTTCGGTTTTTATTGCATATATCGACGTTTCAGCCGGTATAGAGCGGTTATACGTGTACATCTTCCATCAGTAATATAAACGGAAAATCAGGAACATTTTAGATAATTCTAATGAAAACATATTGATTTTTATCATTTGTATTGGAAACAACATTGTCATATGTCTTTTCTTGGATCTAAATAATACGAAACCTCGCTTTATGATTCGAAGGTAAAATCCTCAAATTTGGTATAATAGTGACTTTTTTCACGTTTATCATATAGTTTGGTATTACGTAAATATATTCAATTTTTTACCAATATTTCGTTACTATTTCATGTAAAATCACGATATGTGATTTAGCCTTCAAATCTCAGAATTTCGCATAATATTCCATTTTCAGCATGTTTTCTTGCGTTTTGTTTCGTACGAAAAATCATCGAATTTAGCAATATTTTCACGTTTATCATCCCCTTTTATTTTATGTGATTTAAACAAAATATCATCGAATAAGGCAAGATTTTACCGTTTTTCCACGTTTTTTGTGAATTTTCCGTTTATTGTTATTAATTCATTAAATATACGATAAAAATGATGCAAACACATAATTGATTAGAAATTAACCTTAAATACTTCATTTTCAATCAACTATTTGTTTCTCGGTAAAATACTGAGTATGATATTGAAAAGGGGAGAAGTTCGGTTTTTATTGCATATATCGACTTTTCAGCCGGAATAGAGCGGATTTACGTGTACATCTTCTATCGGTAATATAAACGGAAAATCAGGAACATTTTAGTTAATTCTAATGAAAACACATTGATTTTTATCATTTGTATTGGAAACAACACTGTCATATGTCTTTTCTTGGATCTAAATAATACGAAACCTCGCTTTTTGATTCGAAGTTAAAATCCTCAAACCTTTGCATAACTCTTTTTAGCCTCTTCATCACTCTCTTGAGCCTCTGCAGAGGCCTAAGAGAGTGATGCAGAGGCTGGAGAGAGGGATGCAGAGGCTGAAGAGAGTGATGCAGAGGCTGAAGAGAGGGATGCAGAGGCTCAAGAGAATGATGCAGAGGCTTACGAGAGTGATGCAGAGGCTTAAGAGAGTGATGCAGAGGCTTAAGAGAGGGATGCAGAGGCTCAAGAGAGCGATGCTGAGGCTCAAGAGAGGGTTGCAGAGGCTTAGGAGAGTGACGCAAAGGCTCAAGAGAGGGATGCAGAGGCTCATGAGAGGGATGCAGGAGTTCAAGAGAGCGAAGCAGAGGCTCAAGAGAGTGATGCAGAGGCTTAAGAGAGGGATGCAGAGGCTCAAGAGAGTGATGCAGAGGATCAAGAGAGGGAAACAGAGGCTTAAGAGAGTGATGCAGAGGCCGACGAGAGTGATGCAGAGGCTTAAGAGAGGGATTCAGAGCCTCAAGAGAGGGATTCAGAGGCTGAAGAGTGTGTTGCAGAGGCTCCAGAGAGTGATGCAGAGGATCAAGAGAGGGATGCAGAGGCTGAAGAGAGTGTTGCAGAGGCTCAAGAGAGTGATGCAGAGGCCGAAGAGAGTGATGCAGAGGCTCAGGAGAGTGATGCAGATGCTAAAAAGAGTTATGGAGAGGCTCAAGAGAGTGATGCAGAGGCTTACGAGAGTGATGCAGAGGATCAAGAGAGGGATGCAGAGGCTTAAGAGAGTGATGCAGAGGCTCAAGAGAGTTATGCAGAGGCTCAAGAGAGTGATGCAGAGACTTAAGAGAGGGATGCAGAGGCTCAAGAGAGTGATGCAGAGGCTCAAGAGAGTGATGCAGAGGCTCAAGAGAATGATGCAGAGGCTCAAGAGAATGATGCAGAGGCTCAAAAGAGGGATGTAGCGGCTCAAGAGAGTGATGCAGAGGATCAAGAGAGTTATGCAGAGGCCTACGAGAATGATGATGAGGCTCAGGCGAGGGATGCAGAGGCTTACGAGAGTGATGCATAGGCATAAGAGAGTGATGTAGAGGCTGAAGAGAGGGAAGCAGAGGCTCAGGAGAGCGATGCAGAGGCTCAAGAGAGGGATTCAGAGGCTCACGAGAGGGATGCAGGGGCTCAAACGAGGGCTGCAGAGGCAAAAGAGAGGGATGCAGAGGCTCTTGAGAGTGATGCAGAGGCTCAAGAGAGGGATGCAGAGGTTTAAGAGAGTGATGCAAAGGCTCAAGAGAGGGATGCAGAAGCTCATGAGAGGCATGCAGGAGTTCAAGAGAGGGATGCAGAGGCTCAAGAGAGTGATGCAGAGGCTTACGAGTGGGATCCAGAGGCTCATGAGAGTGATGCAGAGGATCAAGAGAGGGAAGCAGAGGCTTAGGTGAGTGATGCAGAGGCCGAAAAGAGTGATGCAGAGGCCCAAGAGAGTGAGGCAGAGGCTAAAAAGAGTTATGCAGAGGCTCAAGAGAGTTATGCAGAGGCTGAAGAGAGTGTTGCAGAGGTTCAGGAGAGGTATTCAGAGGCCGAAGAGAGTGATGCAGAGCCTCAAGAGAGTGATGCAGAGGCTAACGAGAGTGTTGCAGAGGCTAAAGACAGTGTTGCAGAGGCTCAAGAGAGTGATGCAGAGGCCGAAGAGAGTGATGCAGAGGCTCAAGAGAGTGATGCAGAGGCTAAAAAGAATTATGCAGAAGCTCAAGCGAGTGATGCAGAGGCTCAAGAGAGTTATGCAGAGGCTTACGAGAGTGATGCAGAGGATCAAGAGAGGGATGCAGAGGCTTAGAAGAGTGATGCAGAGGCTCAAGAGAGTTATGCAGAGGCTCTAGAGAGTGATGCAGAGGCTCAAGAGAGTGATGCAGAGGCTCAAGAGAGGGATGCAGAGCCTTAAGAGAGGGATGCCGAGGCTCAAGAGAGTGATGCAGAGGCTCAAAAGAGGGATGTAGAGGCTCATGAGAGTGATGCAGAGGCTCAGGAGAGTGATGCAGAGGCATAAGAGAATGAAGCAGAGGCTGAAGAGAGGGATGCAGAGGCTGAAAAGAGTGATGCAGAGGCTCAAGAGAGGGATGCATAGGCTCACGAGAATGATGCATAGGCATACGAGAGTGATGCAGAGGCTTAAGAGAGTGATGCAGAGGCTCATGGGAGGGATGCAGGAGTTCAGGAGAGGATGCAGAGTCTCAAGAGAACGATGCAGAGGCACAAGAGAGGGATAGAGAGGCTTAAGAGAGTGATGCAAAGGCTCAAGAGAGGGATGCAAATGATCTCCCAGAGGGTATAGACTCATTCCTCTCAATGTTTGCTGACGACGCCAAAATTATGAGAAGGACTAAGACAGAGGAGGACAGCTTGAGGCTTCAAAAAGACCTGGACCAGCTGCAGGAATGGTCGAACAAATGGTTGTTAGAGTTTAACCCAAGCAAATGTAATGTAATGAAGATAGGGGTAGTAAGCAGGAGACCAGATACAAGGTATCACTTGGGAGATGAAATACTTCAAGAGTCAGAGAGAGAGAAAGACCTGGGACCTGATATCACGCCAGACCTGTCCCCTAAAGCTCATATACAGAGGATAACATCAGCAGCATATGCCAAGTTGGCTAACATAAGAACGGCCTTTAGAAACTTGTGTAAGGAATCTTTCAGAACATTATATACCACATATGTCAGACCAATCCTGGAGTATGCGGCTCCAGCATGGAGTCCATATCTAGTCAAGCATAAGACTCAACTGGAAAAGGTTCAAAGGTTTGCCACCAGACTAGTACCCGAGCTGAGAAGTATGAGCTACGAGGAGAGACTACGGGAATTGAACCTCACTTCGTTGGAAGACCGAAGAGTTAGGGGGGACATGATCACCACATTCAAGATTCTCAAGGGAATGGACAGGGTTGATAAAGACAGACTATTTAACACAAGGGGCACACGCACTAGGGGACACAGGTGGAAACTGAGTGCCCAAATGAGCCACAGAGATATTAGAAAGAACTTTTTTAGTGTCAGAGTGGTTGGCAAATGGAATGCATTAGGAAGTAATGTGGTGGAGGCTGACTCCATACACAGTTTCAAGTGTAGATATGATAGAGCCCAATAGGGTCAGGAACCTGTACACCTGTTGATTGACGGTTGAGAGGCGGGACCAAAGAACCAGAGCTCAACCCCCGCAAGCACAACTAGGTGAGCACAACAAGGTGAGTATACACACACACACACACACACACACACACACACACACACACACACACACACACACACACACACACACACACACACACACACACACACATACACACACACACACACACACACACACACACACACACACACACACACACACACACACACACACACACACACACACACACACACACGCACAGGGTTGTGTGTGTCACCTAGTCATCAACCTTTCAGCTAACCAAACCTGAACACCGTCACCTAAAACCTAACTTAACCTGTAACCCAAACTAACCTAAAACTGCATAATGGAGTTTACTCACACATACCAGCCAATTCTCCATTAATGATAGTGCTTATAGCAACTATTTACTCAAACCAACAACAAATGGAGTATTTCTCCAAAATAGAAATGTTGGGATGCTATTGATCTCGCTCAAATTGCATACAAATGCCACCAACCTACCAATTAAAGAACCTAAGCAAATCTCTTCAAAGCATAAACGGCCTTAGCATAAATTCAAATAATTTAAAAGTAAAAATAAACTAAAATGGGCAAATTTTAGTTCTTGGATATGCTCTTTTAGGTTTCATTTAGTCAACACATGTAAAATCACTGAGTCGTGAAACAAGCAGTTTATATATTCATATAAACAACAAGGCTTATAACAACAAGGTCCAACTAGTGACTAACCCTCACTCACTCACCAGGATGTAAGTAACTCACTATTTACTTCTAGGTGAATAGAGGCATTGGGTGAAAGGAAACGCTACCAACAATTACAACCCTGTCCGACCAGGACAGGGTTGTAATTGTTTTGGAGCCAGGACATATTTTGGAGCCAAATTCTAGATCTCTGCACGTATTCGCAGTAAAATTACGACTTTTTTTACCGAAAATATGCCAATAACTGAGACCGGAGATGAGTTACATTTTGCCCTAACCCCCCTTGCAGTTTTCAAAATATCCCAAACATCCCAAATTCGACGTTTGAGCCATATTATGGAGCAAAGTTCGGGATCTCTGCACCTATTCGCAGTTTGAAATTGCGACTTTTTATACCGAAAATATGACAATTACTGAGAGCGGCGATGAGTCACATTTTGTCCAAACACCCCTGTAGTTTTCAAAATATCCCAAACATCCCAAATTCGACCCCATAGCCATATTTTGAAGCCAAATTCTGACTCTCTGCACGGATTCGCACTTTGAAATTAAGACCTTTTATACCGAAAATATACCAATTACTGTAAGCAACGATGGATCATATTTTGCCCAATCCCTCCCTGCAGTTTTCAAAATATCCTAAATATCCCAAATTCGACGCTTGAGCCATATTTTGGAGCCAAATGTTGGCTCTCTGCACGTATTCGCAGTTTGAAATTATGATTTTTATACTAAAAATATGCCAATTACTGCGAGCGGCGATGGATCACATTTTGCCCAAACCCCCTCTGAAGTTTTCAAAATATCCCAAACGTCCCAAATTCGACGCTTGAGCCATATTTTGGAGCCAAATTCTGGCTCTCTGCACGTATTCGCAGTTTGAAGTTTCGAATCTTTATTCCAAAAATATGTCAATATACTGAAAGCAGAGATAGATCACATTTTACCCAAACCCTCCCTACAGTTTTCAAAATATCCCAAACATCCCAAATTGGACGCTTGAGCCATATTTTGGAGCCAAATTCTGGCTCTCTGCACGTATTCGCAGTTTGAAATTACGAATTTTTATACCGAAAATATGCCAACTACTGCGAGCGGCAATAGGTCACATTTTGTCCAACCCCACTGCAGTTTTCAAAATATCCCCAAAATCCCAAATTCGACCCTTGAGCCATATTTTGGAGCCAAATTTTGGCATTCTGCATGTATTCGCAGTTTGAAATTATTGAAGGTTAGCTCTTGCAGCCGTTCCTGCAAGAGAGGGATGCAGAGGCTTGAGAGAGTGATGCAGAGCCTCAAGAGAGTGATGCAGAGGCTAAAGAGAGTGATGCAGACGATCAAGAGAGTGATGCAGACGATCAAGAGAGTGATGCAGAGGCTCAAGAGAGTGATGCAGACGATCAAGAGAGTGATGCAGAGGCTAAAGAGAGTGATGCAGAGGATCAAGAGAGGGAAGCAGAGGCTTAAGAGAGTGATGCAGAGGCTGAAGAGAGTGATGCAGAGGCTCTAGAGAGTGATGCAGAGGATTAGGAGAGTGATGCAGAGGCTTAAGAGAGGGATGAAGGAAAAGGGGGGATGATAAACGTCTAAATATTACTAAATTCGATGATTTTTTGTACGAAACAAAAATCAAGAAAACTTGCTTAAAATGGAATATTATGCGAAATTCTGAGATTTGAAGGCCAAATCACATATCGTGATACTACATGAAATAGTATCGAAATATTGGTAAAAATGAATATATTTACATGATATTAAACTACATGAAAAACGTGAAAAAGTCACTATTATAACAAATTTGAGGATTTTAACTTCGAATCATGAAGCGAGGTTTCGTATTATTTAGATCCAAGAAAAGACATATGACAATATCCAATACATACAATTGGACCTCCAATACATGGAGGTCCAATACAAATGATAAAAATCAATGTGTTTTCATAAGAATTAGCTAAAATGTTCCTGATTTTCTGTTTATATTACCGATGGAAGATGTACACGTAAAACTGCTCTAATCCTGCTGAAACATCGATAGATGCAATAAAAACAGAACTTCTCCTCTTTTCAATATCTTACTAAGTATTTTAACGAGAAACAAATAGTTGATTGAAAATGAAGTATTTAAGGTTAATTTCTAATAAATTATGTGTTTGCATCATTTTTATCGTATATATAATGAATTAATAACAATAAACGGAAAATTCACACAAACGTGGAAAAACGGTAAAATCTTGACTAATTCGATGATATTTTGTTTAAATCACATAAAGGAAAAGGGGATGAAAAACGTAAAAATAATGCTAAATTCGATGATTTTTCGTACGAAACAAAACGCAAGAAAACTTGCTTAAAATGGAATATTATGCAAAATTCTGAGATTTGAGGGCTAAATCACATATCGTGATACTACATAAATAATATCGAAATATTGGTAAAGAAATGAATATATTTACGTAATATCAAACTAAATGATAAACGTGAAAAAAGTCACTATTATACCAAATTTGTAATATATATAATATACCAAATACGTAAATATTTATACCAAATACGTAATATACCAAATACGTAAATATATTCATTTTTACCAATATTTCGATACTATTTCATGTAGTATCACGATATGTGATTTGGCCTTCATATATCAGAATTTCGCATAATATTGCATTTTAAGCAAGTTTTCTTGCATTTTCTTTCGTACTAAAGATCATCGAATTTAGCAATATTTTGACGTTTATCATCATTTATCATCCTTTATGTGATTTAATCAAAATATCATCGAATTAGGTAATATTTTGCCGTTTTTCCACGTTTTTGTGAATTTTCAATTTATTAGTATTAATTCATTAAATATATGACAAAAATCATGCAAACACATAATTGATTAGAAATTAACCTTAAAAACCTCATTTTCAATCAACTATTTGTTTCTCGTTAAAATACTGATTAAGGTATTGAAAAGGGGAGAAGTTCGGTTTTTATTGCAATTATCGACGTTTCTGCCGGAATAAAGCGGTTATACGTGTACATCTTCCATCGGTAATATAAACGGAAAATCAGGAACATTTTAGTTAATTCTAATGAAAACACATTGATTTTTATCATTTGTATTGGAAACAACATTGTCATATGTCTTTTCTTGGATCTAAATAATACGAAACCTCGCTTTATGATTCTAAGTTAAAATCCTCAAATTTGGTATAATAGTGATTTTTTTCACGTTTATCATTTAGTTTGATATTACGCAAATATATTCACTTCTTTACTAATATTTCGAAACTATTTATGTAGTATCACAATATGTGATTTAGCCTTCAAATCTCAGAATTTCGCATAATATTCCATTTTAGCAAGTTTTCTTGCGTTTTGTTTCGTACGAAAAATCATCAAATTTAGCAATATTTTCACGTTTATCATCCCCTTTTCCTTTATGTGATTTAAATCAAATATCATCGAATTAGTCAAGATTTTACCGTTTTTCCACGTTTGTGTGAATTTTCCGTTTATTGTTTTTAATTCATTATATATACGATAAAAATGATGCAAACACATAATTTATTAGAAATTAACCTTAAATACTTCATTTTCAATCGACTATTTGTTTCTCGTTAAAATACTGAGTAAGATATTGAAAAGAGGAGAAGTTCTGTTTTTATTGCATCTATCGATGTTTCAGCAGGATTAGAGCTGTTTTACGTAAACATCTTCCATCGGTAATATAAACAGAAAATCAGGAACATTTTAGCTAATTCTAATGAAAACACATTGATTTTTATCATTTGTATTGGAAACAACATTGTCATATGTCTTTTCTTGGATCTAAATAATACGAAACCTCGCTTCATGATTCGAAGTTAAAATCCTCAAATTTGTTATAATAGTGACTTTTTTCACGTTTTTCATGTAGTTTGATATTACGTAAATATATTCATTTTTACCAATATTTTGATACTATTTCATGTAGTATCACGATATGTGATTTGGCCTTCAAATCTCAGAATTTCGCATAATATTCCATTTTAAGCAAGTTTTCTTGATTTTTGTTTCGTACAAAAAATCATCGAATTTAGTAATATTTTGACGTTTATCATCCCCCTCTTTTCCTTCATGTGATATTAACAAAATATCATCGAATTAGGCAATATTTTGCCGTTTTTCCACGTTTTTGTGAATTTTCAGTTTATTGGTATTAATTCATTAAATATACGATAAAAATGATGCAAACACATAATTGATTAGATAATAACCTTAAATACTTAATTTTCAATCAACTATTTGTTTCTCCTTAAAATACTGAGTAAGATATTGAAAAGGGGAGAAGTTCGGTTTTTATTGCATATATCGACGTTTCAGCCGGTATAGAGCGGTTTTACGTGTACATCTTCCATCGGTAATATAAACGGAAATTCAGGAACATTTTAGTTAATTCTAATGAAAACACATTGATTTATCATTTGTATTGGAAACAACATTGTCATATGTCTTTTCTTGGATCTAAATAATACGAAACCTCGCTTTATGATTCTAAGTTAAAATCCTTAAATTTGGTATAATAGAGACTTTTTTCACGTTTTTCATGTAGTTTGATATTACGTAAATTAATTCGTTTTTTACCAATATTTCGATACTATTTCATGTAGTATCACGATATGTGGTTTATCCTTCAAATCTCAAAATTTCGCATAATATTGCACTCTAAGCAAGTTTTTTTGCATTTTGTTTCGTACTAAAAATCATCGAATTTAGCAATATCTCTCTTCAGCCTCTGCATCACTCTCTTAAGCCTCTGCATTCCTCTCTGGAGCCTCAGCATCCCTTTCTTGAGCTTCTGCATCATTCTCTTGAGCCTCTGCATCCCTACTCCCTCTCTTAAGCCTCTGCATCATTCTCTTGAACCTCTGCATCCCTCTCTTAAGCCTCTACATCACTCTCTGGAGCCTCTGAATCTCTCTCTGGAGCCTCAGCATCACTCTCTCGAGCCTCTGCAGCATTCTCTTGAGCCTATTGATCATTCTCCTTAGCCTCTGGATCCCTCTCTAAAGCCTCTGCATCCCTCTCTTCAGCCTCATCATCACTCTCCTGAGCCTCTGCATCCTTCTCTTGAACTCCTGCATCACTCTCGTAAGCGTCTGCTTTCTTCTCTTGATCCCCTGCATCACTCTCTTGAGCCTCTGCATCACTCTCTTGAGCCTATTCATCACCCTCTTGAGCCTCTGCATCCCTCTCTTGAGCCTCTGCAACACACTCTTCAGCCTCTGCATCACTCTCTTAAGCCTCTGAATCCCTCTCTTGAGGCCTCTGCATAACTCTCCCGAGCCTCTGCATCACTCTCTCGAACCTCTGCATCACTCTCTTCATCCTCTGCATCACTCTCATAAGCCTCTGAATCACTCCCTTGAGCCTCTGAATCACTCCCTTGAGTAATGCAGAATGTGATCTGCATTACTCTCTTGAGCCTCTGCATCACTCTCTTAAGCCACTGCATCTCTCTCTTCAGCCTCTGCAGCACTCTCTTGAGCCTCACCATCATTCTCTTGAGCCTCTGCATCCCTCTCCTAAGCCTTTGCATCACTCTCTTGAGCTTTGCATGACTCTCTTAAGCCTCTGCATCCCTCTCTTGAGCCTCTGCATCACTCTCAAGAGCCTATGCATCCCTCTCTTGTGCCTCTGCATTCCTCACATGAGCCTCGGCATCCCTCTCTTGAGCCTCGGCATCCCTCTCTTAAGCCTCTGCATCCCTCTCTTGAGCCTATGCATCCCACTCAAGAGTCTATGCATCCCTCTCATTTGCCTCTGCATTCCTCACATGAGCCTCTGCATCCCTCTCTTGAGCCTCTGCATCCCTCTCTTGAGCCTCTGCATCCCTCTCTTGAACTCCTGCATCCCTCTCGTGAGCCTCTGCATCCCTCTCATGAGCTTTGCTTCACTCTCTTAAGCATCTGCATCCCTCTCTTGTGCCTCTACATCACTCTCTTAAGCCTCTGCATCCCTCTCGTGAGCCTCTGCATCCCTCTCTTGAACTCCTGTATCCCTCTCGTGAGCCTCTGCATCCCTCTCATGAGCTTTGCATCACTCTCATAAGCCTCTGCATCCCTCTCTTGAGCATCTGCATCACTCTCAAGAGCCTATGCATCCCTCTCTTGTACCTTTGCATCCCTCACTTGAGCCTCTGCATCCCTCTGCATCCCAAAATATAGCTGAAGGGTCGAATTTGGGATGTTTGAAATATTTTTAAAACTGCAGGGAGGGTTTGGGCAAAATGTGATCCATCGGCGCTCTCAGTAATTGGCATATTTTTGGTATAAAAAGTCGTAATTTCAAACTGCGAATACATGCAGCAAACCAAAATTTGGCTCCAAAATATGGCTCAAGTGTCGAACTTGGGATGTTTGGGATATTTTGAAAAATATAGGGAGGGTTTGGGCAAAATGTGATCCATCGCCACTCTCAGTAAATGGCATATTTTCGGTATAAAAAGTTGTAATTTCAAACTACAAATACGTGCAGAGAGCCAAAATTTGGCTCCAAAATATAGTTCATAGGTGAATTTGGGATGTTTGGGATATTTTGAAAATTACAGGGAGGGTTTTGGCAAACTGTGATCCATCGCCGCTCTCAGTAATTGGAATATTTTTGGTATAAAAAGTCGTAATTTCAAACTGCGAATACGTGCAGAGAGCCAAACTTTGGCTCCAAAATATAGCTGAAGAGTTGAATTTGGGATGTTTGAAATATTTTGAAAACTGTAGGGAGCGTTTGGGCAAAATGTGATCCTTCGCTGCTCTCAGTAATTGGCATATTTTCGGTATAAAAAGTCGTAATTTCAAACTGCGAATATGTGCAGAGAGCCACAATTTGGCTCCAAAATATGGCTCAAGGGTCGAATTTGGGATGTTTGGGATATTTTTAAAATTGCAGGGGGGTTTGGGCAAAATGTGACTTATCGCCGCTTTCAGTAACTGGCATATTTTGGGTATAAAAATTCGTAATTTCAAACTGCGAATAAGTGCAGAAAACCAGAATTTGGCTCCAAAATATGGTTCAAGGTTCGAATTTGGGATGTTTAGGATATTTTGAAAACTGCAGGGGGGTTAGGGCATATTGTGACTCATCGCTGCTTTCAGTAATTTTCATATTTTCAGTATAAAAATTCGTAATTTCAAACTGATAATACGTGCAGAGAGCCAGAAATAAGGCTCGAGAGTAGAATTTGGGATGTTTGGGAAATTTTGAAAACTGCACAGGGAGGGTTTGGGCAAAATGTGATCCATCGCTGCTTTCAGTAATTGGCATATTTTCGGTATTAAATATCGTAATTTCAAACTGCGAATATATGCAGAAAGCTAAAATTCGGCTCCAAATAATGGCTCAAGGGTCGAATTTGGGATATTTGGGAAATTTTGAAAAATGCAGGGAGGGTTTTGGCAACATGTCACCCATCGCCGCTCTCAGTAATTGTCATATTTTCGGTATAAAATGACGTAACTTCAAATTGCGAATACCTACAGAGAGCCCGAATTTGGCTTCAATATATTTCTCAAGCATCGAATTTGGGATGTTTGGGATATTTTGAAAACTGAAGGGGGTGGGGGGGCAAAATGTGACCCTATCGTTGCTTTCAGTAATTACCATATTTTCGGTATAAAATATCGTAATTTCAACCTGCGAATATGTGCAGAGAGCCAGAATATGGCTCCAAAATATGGATCAAGGGTCGAACGTTGGATGTTTGGGATATTTTGAAAACTGCAGGGAGGGTTTGGGCAAAATGTGTCCCATCGCTGCTTTCAGTAATTGGCATATTTTCAATATAAAAAGTCATGATTTATAGCTGCAAATACGTGCAGAGAGCCAGAATTTGGCTCCAAAATATGACTCAAGCGTCGAATTTGGGATGTTTGAAATATTTTTAAAACTGCAGGGAGGGTTTGGGCAAAATGTGATCCATCGCCGTTCTCAGTAATTGGCATATTTTCTGTATAAAAAGTCGTAATTTCAAACTGCGAATACATGCAGCAAACCAAAATTTGGCTCCAAAATATGGCTCAAGTGTCAAATTTACGTGCTGAGAGCCCGAATTTGATTTCAAAATATTACTCAAGCGTCGAATTTGGGATGTTTGGGATATTTTGAAAACTGAAGGTGGAGGGGGAGGGCAAAATGTGACCCATCGTTGCTTTCAGTAATTACCATATTTTCGGTATAAAATATCGTAATTTCAACCTGCGAATATGTGCAGAGAGCCAGAATATGGCACCAAAATATGGATCAAGGGTCGAACGTAGGATGTTTGGGATATTTTGAAAACTGCAGGGAGGGTTTGAGCATAATGTGTCCCATCGCTGCTTTCAGTAATTGGCATATTTTCAATATAAAAAGTCGTGATTTCTAACTGCGAATACGTGCAGAGAGCCAGAATTTGGCTCCAAAATATGACTCAAGCGTCGAATTTTGGATGTTTGGGATATTTTTAAAACTGCACAGAGGGCTTGGGCAAAAAGGGATCCATCGCCGCTTTCAGTAATTGGCATATTTTCGGTATTAAATGTCGTAATTTCAAACTGCGAATACATGCAGAAAGCTAAAATTTGGCTCCAAAATATTGCTGAAGTGTAGAATTTGGGATGTTTGGGATATTTTGAAAACTGCAGAGAGGGTTTGGGCAAAATGTGATCCATCGCCGCTCTCAGTAATTGACATATTTTCGGTATAAATTCTCGTAATTTCAAACTGCGAATACGTGCAGAGAGCCAGAATTTGGCTCCAAAATATGGCTCAAGTGTCGAATTTGGGATGTTTGGGATATTTTGAAAACTACAGGGAGGGTTTGGGCAAAATGTGATCCATCGCCGCTCTCGGTAATTGGCATATTTTCAGTATAAAAATTCGTAATTTCAAACTGCGAATACGTGCAGAGAGCCAGAATTTGGCTCCAAAATATAGCTGAAGGGTCGAATTTGGGATGTTTGAAATTTTTTGAAAACTGTAGGGAGGGTTTGGGCAAAATGTGATCCATCGCTGCTTTCAGTAATTGGCATATTTTCGGTATTAAATGTCGTAATTTCAAACTGCGAATACATGCAGACAGCTAAAATTCGGCTCCAAATAATGGCTCAAGGGTCGAATTTGGGATGTTTGGGATATTTTGAAAACTGCAGGGAGGGTTTGGGCAAAATATGATCCATCGCCGCTCTCATTAATTGACATATTTTCGGTATAAAATCTCGTAATTTCAAACTGCGAATACGTGCAGAGAGCCAGAATTTGGCTCCAAAATATAACTGAAGGGTCGAATTTGGGATGTTTGAAATTTTTTGAAAACTGTAGGGAGAGTTTGGGCAAAATGTGATCCATAGCCGCTATCAGTAATTGGCATATTTTCGGTATAAAAAGTCGTAATTTAAAACTGCCAATACGTGCAGAGAGCCAGAATTTGGCTCAAAAATAAGGCTCAAGGGTAGAATTTGGGATGTTTGGGATATTTTGAAAACTGCAGGGAGGGTTTGGGCAAAATGTGATCCATCGCCGCTTTCAGTCAATGGCATATTTCCAGTATAAAAAGTTGTAATTTCAAACAACGAATACGTGCAGAGCACCAGAATTGGGGTCCAAAATATAGTTCATGGGTCGAATTTAGGATGTTTGGGAGATTTTGAAAACTGCAGGGGGGTTTGCGCAAAATGTGACCCATCGCTGCTCTCAGTAATTGACATATTTTCGGTAAAAAAAAGTCGTAGTTTCAGACTGCGAATATGTGCAGAGAGCCACAATTTAGCTCCAAAATATTGCTCAAGGGTCGAATTTGGGATGTTTGGGATATTTTGAAAACTACACGGGGTTTGGGCAAAATGTGACCCATCGCCTCTCTCAGTAATTGACATATTTTCGGTATAAATTCTCGTAGTTTCAAACTGCGAATACGTGCAGAGAGCCAGAATTTGGCTCCAAAATATAGCTGAAGGGTCGAATTTAGGATGTTTGAAATATTTTTAAAACTGCAGGGAGGGTTTGGGCAAAATGTGATCCATCGCCGTTCTCAGTAATTGGCATATTTTCGGTATAAAAAGTCGTAATTTCAAACTGTGAATACATGCAGCAAACCAAAATTTGGCTCCAAAATATGGCTCAAGTGTCGAATTTGGGATGTTTGGGATATTTTGAAAACTGCAGAGAGGGTTTGGGCAAAATGTGATCCATCGCCGCTTTCAGTCAATGGCATATTTCCAGTATAAAAAGTTGTAATTTCAAACAACGAATACGTGCAGAGAACCAGAATTTGGGTCCAAAATATAGTTCATGGCTCGAATTTAGGATGTTTGGGATATTTTGAAAACTGCAGGGGAATTTGGGCAAAATGTGACCCATCGCTGCTTTCAGTAATTGGCATATTTTCTATTTTCGGTATTAAATGTCGTAATTTCAAACTGCGAATACATGCAGAAAGCTTAAATTTGGCTCCAAATAATGGCTCAAGGGTCGAATTTGGGATGTTTGGGATATTTTAAAAACTGCAGGGAAGGTTTGGGCAAAATGTGATCCATCGCATCATTCTCTTAGGCCTCTGCATCACTCTCTTGAGCCTCTGCATCACTCTCTTGAGTGATGCAGAGGCAATGCAGAGGCAATGCATCACTCTCTTGAGGTGATGCAGGCCCTCCACATTCTGTGGAGACAAAGCCTAGATACTGGCGTTATTCCTGATATACTAAAAACAGCAGAGATAGCACCACTTCATAAAGGAGGAAATAAGGCAGAGGCAAAAAATTACAGACCGATAGCACTAACATCGCACATCATAAAATTTTTTGAGAGAGTGCTTAGAAGTAAAATCACAAAATACATGGAATCACAGCAACTCCATAACCCCGGACAACATGGTTTCAGAACAGGGCGCTCTTGCCTGTTGCAGTTGTTGGACCACTATGATATGGCATTAGATGCTATGGAAGACAAACATAACGCGGATGTAATTTACACAGATTTCGCAAAAGCTTTTGATAAATGTGGCCATGGTGTTATTGCACACAAAATGCGTTCAAAAGGAATTACCGGAAAAATAGGCAGATGGATCTACAATTTCCTGACCAACAGAACCCAATGTGTAATAGTCAACAAAATAAAATCCAGCCCATCAACCGTGAAGAGCTCAGTCCCCCAGGGTACTGTGCTTGCTCCAGTACTTTTCCTCATCCTCATTTCGGACATAGACAAGAACACAACCTATAGCACTGTATCATCCTTTGCAGATGACACTAGGATCTTCATGAGAGTAGGCAACATAGAGGACACGGCGAACCTCCAGTCAGATGTAGATCAGGTCTTTCTATGGGCTACAGAAAATAATATGGTGTTTAACGAAGATAAGTTCCAGCTCATGCGCTATGGAAAAAATGAAAATATAAAAACGGAAACCACGTACAAAACTCAGGCAAATCAAAACATAGAACGATAAGGCAATGCAAAGGATCTGGGTGTACTCATGTCGGAAGACCTTACCTTTAAAGAACACAATAAAGTAGCCGTCACAACTGCAAGAAAAATGACAGGTTGGATAACTAGAACTTTTCACAAAAATTCGTGGAAAAACGGAAAATTCACAAAAAACGTGGAAAAACGGTAAAATCTTGCCTAATTCGATGATATTTTGTTTAAATCACATAAAATAAAAGGGGATGATAAACGTGAAAATATTGCTAAATTCGATGATTTTTCGTACGAAGCAAAACGCAAGAAAACTTGCTTAAAATGGAATATTATACGAAATTCTGAGATTTGAAGGCTAAATAACATAACGTGATATGTTCATTTTCAATCAAATATTTGTTTCTCGTTAAAATACTGAGTAAGATATTGAAAAGGGGAGAAGTTCTGTTTTTATTGCATCTATCGATGTTTCAGCAGGTTTAGAGCGGTTTTACGTGTACATCTTCCATCGGTAATATAAACAGAAAATCAGGAACATTTTAGCTAATTCTAATGAAAACACATTGATTTTTATCATTTGTATTGGAAACAACATTGTCATGTCTTTTCTTGGATCTAAATAATACGAAACCTCGCTTCATGATTCGAAGTTAAAATCCTCAAATTTTTTATAATAGTGACTTTTTTCACGTTTTTCATGTAGTTTGATATTACGTAAATATATTCATTTTTACCAATATTTCGATACTATTTCATGTAGTATCACGATATGTGATTTGGCCTTCAAATCTCAGAATTTCGCATAATATTCCATTTTAAGCAAGTTTTCTTGATTTTTGTTTCGTACAAAAAATCATCGAATTTAGTAATATTTTGACGTTTATCATCGTTTATCATCTTTTCCTTCCCGTGATATTAAAAAAATATCATCGAATTAAGCAATATTTTGCCGTTTTTCCACGTTTTTGTGAATTTTCAGTTTATTCGTATTAATTCATTAAATATATGCCAAAAATCATGCAAACACATAATTGATTAGAAATTAACCTAAACACCTCATTTTCAATCAACTATTTGTTTCTCGTTAAAATACTGATTAAGGTATTGAAAAGGGGAGAAGTTCGGTTTTTATTGCATATATCGACGTTTCAGCCGGTATAGAGCGGTTATACGTGGACATCTTCGATCGGTAATATAAACAGAAAATCAGGAACATTTTAGATAATTCTAATGAAAACACATTGATTTTTATCATTTGTATTGGAAACAACACTGTCATATGTCTTTTCTTGGATTTAAATAATACGAAACCTCGCTTTATGATTCGAAGGTAAAATCCTCAAATTTGGTATAATAGTGACTTTTTTCACGTTTATCATTTAGTTTGGTATTACGTAAATATATTCAATTTTTTACCAATATTTCGTTACTATTTCATGTAGAATCACGATATGTGATTTAGCCTTCAAATCTCAGAATTTCGCATAATATTCCATTTTCAGCATGTTTTCTTGCGTTTTGTTTCGTACGAAAAATCATCGAATTTAGCAATATTTTCACGTTTATCATCCCTTTTATTTTATGTGATTTAAACAAAATATCATCGAATTAGACAAGATTTTACCGTTTTTCCACGTTTTTTGTGAATTTTCCATTTATTGTTATTAATTCCTTAAATATACGATAAAAATGATGCAAACACATAATTGATTAGAAATTAACCTTAAATACTTCATTTTCAATCAACTATTTGTTTCTCGTTAAAATACTGAGTAAGACATTGAAAAGGGGAGAAGTTCGGTTTTTATTGCATATATCGACTTTTCAGCCGGAATAGAGCGGTTTTACGTGTACATCTTCTATCGGTAATATAAACGGGAAATCAGGAACATTTTAGCTAATTCTAATGAAAACACATTGATTTTTATCATTTGTATTGGAAACAACACTGTCATATGTCTTTTCTTGGATCTAAATAATACGAAAGCTCGCTTTTTGATTCGAAGTTAAAATCCTCAAATTTGGTATAATAGTGACTTTTTTCATGTAGTTTGATATTACGTAAATATATTCATTTTTACCAATATTTCGATACTATTTCAAGTAGTATCACGATATGTGATTTGGCCTTCATATATCAGAATTTCGCATAATATTGCATTTTAAGCAAGTTTTCTTGCATTTTGTTTCGTACTAAAGATCATCGAATTTAGCAATATTTTGACGTTTATCATCATTTATCATCCTTTATGTGATTTAATTAAAATATCATCGAATTAGGTAATATTTTGCCGATTTTCCACGTTTTTGTGAATTTTCAGTTTATTAGTATTAATTCATTAAATATATGACAAAAATCATGCAAACACATAAATGATTAGAAATTAACCTTAAAAACCTCATTTTCAATCAACTATTTGTTTCTCGTTACAATACTGATTAAGGTATTGACAAGGGGAGAAGTTCGGTTTTTATTGCATATATCGACGTTTCTGCCGGAATAAAGCGGTTATACGTGTACATCTTCCATCGGTAATATAAACGGAAAATCAGGAACATTTTAGTTAATTCTAATGAAAACACATTGATTTTTATTATTTGTATTGGAAACAACATTGTCATATGTCTTTTCTTGGATCTAAATAATACGAGACTTCGCTTTATGATTCTAAGTTAAAATCCTCAAATTTGGTATAATAGTGACTTTTTCACGTTTATCATTTAGTTTGATATTACGTAAATATATTCATTTCTTTACCAATATTTCGATACTATTTATTTAGTATCATGATATGTGATTTAGCCCTCAAATCTCAGAATTTCGCATAATATTCCATTTTAAGCAAGTTTTCTTGCGTTTTGTTTCGTACGAAAAATCATCGAATTTAGCATTATTTTCACGTTTATCATCCCCTTTTCCTCTATGTGATTTAAACAAAATATCATCGAATTAGTCAAGATTTTACCGTTTTTCACGTTTGTGTGAATTTTCCGTTTATTGTTATTAATTCATTATATATACGATAAAAATGATGCAAACACATAATTGATTAGAAATTAACCTTAAATACTTCATTTTCAATTAACTATTTGTTTCTCGTTAAAATACTGAGTAAGATATTGAAAAGAGGAGAAGTTCTGTTTTTATTGCATCTATCTATGTTTCAGCAGGATTAGAGCGGTTTTACGTGTACATCTTCCATCGGTAATATAAACAGAAAATCAGGAACATTTTAGCTAATTCTAATGAAAACACATTGATTTTTATCATTTGTATTGGAAACAACATTGTCATATGTCTTTTCTTGGATCTAAATAATACGAAACCTCGCTTCATGATTCGAAGTTAAAATCCTCAAATTTGTTATAATAGTGAGTTTTTTCACGTTTTTCATGTAGTTTGATATTACGTAAATATATTCATTTTTACCAATATTTCGATACTATTTCATGTAGTATCACGATTTGTGATTTGGCCTTCAAATCTCCGAATTTCGCATAATATTCCATTTTAAGCAAGTTTTCTTGATTTTTGTTTCGTACAAAAAATCATCGAATTTAGTAATATTTTGACGTTTATCATCCCCCCCTTTTCCTTCATGTGATATTAACAAAATATCATCGAATTAGGCAATATTTTGCCGTTTTTCCACGTTTTTGTGAATTTTCAGTTTATTCGTATTAATTCATTAAATATATGCCAAAAATCATGCAAACACATAATTGATTAGAAATTACCCTTAAACACCTCATTTTCAATCAACTATTTGTTTCTCGTTAAAATACTGATTAAGGTATTGAAAAGGGGAGAAGTTCGGTTTTTATTGCATATATCGTCGTTTCAGCCGGTATAGAGCGGTTATATGTGTAGATCTTCCATCGGTAATATAAACGGAAAATCAAGAACATTTTAGTTAATTCTAATGAAAACACATTGATTTTTATCATTTGTATTGGAAACAACATTGTCATATGTCTTTTCTTGGATCTAAATAATACGAAACCTCGCTTTATGATTCTAAGTTAAAATCCTTAAATTTGGTATAATAGTGACTTTTTTCACGTTTTTCATGTAGTTTGACATTACGTAAATTAATTCGTTTTTTACCAATATTTCGATACTATTTCATGTAGTATCACGATATGTGATTTATCCTTCAAATCTCAAAATTTCGCATAATATTGCACTTAAAGCAAGTTTTCTTGCATTTTGTTTCGTACTAAAAATCATCGAATTTAGCAATATCTCTCTTCAGCCTCTGCATCACTCTCTTAAGCCTCTGCATTCCTCTCTGGAGCCTCAGCATCCCTTTCTTGAGCCTCTGCATCATTCTCTTGAGCCTCTGCATCCCTACCCCCTCTCTTAAGCCTCTGCATCATTCTCTTGAACCTCTGCATCCCTCTCTTAAGCCTCTACATCACTCTCTGGAGCCTCTGAATCTCTCTCTGGAGCCTCAGCATCACTCTCTTGTGCCTCTGCAGCATTCTCTTGAGCCTATTCATCATTCTCGTTTGCCTCTGGATCCCTCTCTAAAGCCTCTGCATCCCTCTCTTCAGCCTCTGCCTCACTCTCCTGAGCCTCTGCATCCCTCTCTTGAACTCCTGCATCACTCTCGTAAGCGTCTGCTTTCTTCTCTTGATCCCCTGCATCACTCTCTTGAGCCTCTGCATCACTCACTTGAGCCTCTGCATCCCTCTCTTGAGCCTCTGCATCCCTCTCTTGAGCCTATTCATCACCCTCTTGAGCCTCTGCATCCCTCTCTTGAGCCTCTGCAACACACTCTTCAGCCTCTGCATCACTCTCTTAATCCTCTGAATCCCTCTCTTGAGGCCTCTGCATAACTCTCCCGAGCCATTGCATCACTCTCTCGAACCTCTGCATCACTCTCTTGAGCCTCTCTATCACTCTCTTGAGCCTCTGCAACACTCTCTTCAGCCTCTGCATCACTCTCTTAAACCTCTGAATGCGTCTCTAGAGGCCTCTGCATCACTCTCTAGAGCCTCTGCATCACTCTCTTGATCCTCTGCATCACTCTCGTAAGCATCTGCTTCCTTCTCTTGATCCTCTGCATCACTCTCTTGAGCCTCTGCATCACTCTCTTGAGCCTCTGCATCCCTCTCTTGAGCCTCTGCATCCCTATCTTGAGCCTATTCATCACTCTCTTGAGCCTCTGCATCCCTCTCTTGAACATCTGCAACAATCTCTTCAGCCTCTGCATCACTCTCTTACGCCTCTGAATCACTCTCTTGAGGCCTCTGCATAACTCTCTCGAGCCTCTGCGTCACTCTCCCAAGCCTCTGCATCACTCTCTAGAGCCTCTGCATCACTCTCTTCAGCCTCTGCATCACTCTCTTAAGCCTCTGCTTCCCTCTCTTGAGCCTCTGCATCCCTACCCCCTCTCTTAAGCCTCTGCATCATTCTCTTGAACCTCTGCATCCCTCTCTTAAGCCTCTACATCACTCTCTGGAGCCTCTGAATCTCTCTCTGGAGCCTCAGCATCACTCTCTTGTGCCTCTGCAGCATTCTCTTGAGCCTATTCGTCATTCTCCTTAGCCTCTGGATCCCTCTCTAAAGCCTCTGCATCCCTCTCTTCAGCCTCTGCATCACTCTCCTGAGCCTCTGCATCCTTCTCTTGAACTCCTGCATCACTCTCGTAAGCGTCTGCTTTCTTCTCTTGATCCCCTGCATCACTCTCTTGAGCCTCTGCATCACTCACTTGAGCCTCTGCATCCCTCTGTTGAGCCTCTGCATCCCTCTCTTGAGCCTATTCATCACCCTCTTGAGCCTCTGCATCCCTCTCTTGAGCCTCTGCAACACACTCTTCAGCCTCTGCATCACTCTCTTAAGCCTCTGAATCCCTCTCTTGAGGCCTCTGCATAACTCTCCCGAGCCAATGCATCACTCTCTCGAACCTCTGCATCACTCTCTTGAGCCTCTCTATCACTCTCTTGAGCCTCTGCATCACTCTCTTGAGCCTCTGCATCACTCTCTTCAGCCTCTGCATCACTCTCTTGAGCCTCTGCATTCCTCTTTTGAGCCTCTGCAACACTCTCTTCAACCTCTGCATCACTCTCTTAAACCTCTGAATGCGTCTCTAGAGGCCTCTGCATCACTCTCTAGAGCCTCTGCATCACTCTCTTGATCCTCTGCATCACTCTCGTAAGCCTCTGCTTCCTTCTCTTGATCCTCTGCATCACTCTCTTGAGCCTCTGCGTCACTCTCTTGAGCCTCTGCATCCCTCTCTTGAGCCTCTGCATCCCTATCTTGAGCCTATTCATCACTCTCTTGAGCCTCTGCATCCCTCTCTTGAACATCTGCAACACTCTCTTCAGCCTCTGCATCACTCTCTTACGCCTCTGAATCACTCTCTTGAGGCCTCTGCATAACTCTCTCGAGCCTCTGCATCACTCTCTCAAGCCTCTGCATCACTCTCTCGAGCCTCTGCATCACTCTCTTGATCCTCTGCATCACTCTCGTAAGCCTCTGAATCACTCCCTTGAGCCTCTGCTTCCCTCTTTTGAGTCTCTGCATCCGTCTCTTAAGCCTCTGCATCACTCTCCTAAGCCTCTGCATCACTCTCTAGAGCCTCTGCATCACTCTCTTCAGCCTCTGCATCACTCTCTTAAGCCTCTGCTTCCCTCTCTTGATCCTCTGCATCACTCTCTTTAGCCTCTGCATCACTCTCTTGATCGTCTGCATCACTCTCTTGAGCCTCTGCATCACTCTCTTGATCGTCTGCATCACTCTCTTGAGCCTCTGCATCACTCTCTTGAGCCTCTCTATCACTCTTTTGAGCCTCTGCATCACTCTTTTTAGCCTCTGCTTCCCTCTCTTGAGCCTCTGCATCACTCTCTTTAGCCTCTGCATCACTCTCTTGATCGTCTGCATCACTCTTTTGAGCCTCTGCATCACTCTCTTGATCGTCTGCATCACTCTCTTGATCGTCTGCATCACTCTCTTATACCTCTGCATCACTCTCTTGAGGCTCTGCACCACTCTCTTAAGCCTCTGCATCCCTCTCTTGAGCCTCTGCATCATTTCAGCCGGATTAGAGAGTTTTACGTGTACATCTTCAATCGGTAATATCAACGGAAAATCAGGAACATTTTAGTAAATTCTCATGAAAACACATTGATTTTTATAATTTGCATTGGAAACAATATTTTAATATGTATTTTCAAGGATCTAAATAATGCCAAACCTAATCCGGCTGAAACGTCGATATACACAATAAAAATAGAAATACTTCCTTTTTCAACATCTTACTCAGTATTTTAACGAGAAACAAATTGTTGATTGGAAATGAAGTATTTAAGGTTAATTTCTAATCAATTATGTGCTTGCATCATATTTATCGTATATATAATGAATTATTAACAATAAACTGAAAATTCACAAAAATGTTTAAAAACGGCAAAATGTAGCCTAATTCAATGATATTTTGTGTAAATCACGAAAAGGAAAAGGGGATGATAAACGTCAAAATATTGCTAGATTCGATGATTTTTAGTACAAAAGAAAATGCAAGAAAACTTGCTAAAAAATGCAATAATATGCGAAATTAAAAGAATTGAAGGCCAAATCACATATCGTGAGAAAACATGAAGTAGTATCAAAATATTGGTAAAATTAATATATTTACGCAAAATCACACTAAAAAGTCACTATATTACCATATTTGAGGGTTTTAACTTCAGATCTTAAAGCGAAGTTTCGTATTATTTAGATCCTAGAAAAGACATTAAAATGTTGTTTCCAATACAAATGATAAAAATCAATGTGTTTTCATTAGAATTAACTAAAATGTTCCTGATTTTCCGTTTATATTACCAAAGGAAGATGTACACGCAAGACCGCTCTAATATATGCAGTAAAACAGAACTTCTTCCCTTTTCAATATCTTATATAGTATCTTAACGAGAAACAAATAGTTGATTGAAAATGAAGTATTTAAGGTTAATTTCTAATCAATTATGTGTTTTCATAATTTTTATCGTATATTTAATGCATTAATAACAATAAACTGAAAATTCACAAAAACGTGAAAAAACGGCAAAATATTGCTTAATTCGATGATATTTTGTTTAAATAACATAAAGGGAAAAGGGGATGATAAACGTCAAAATATTGCTAAATTCGATGATTTTTAGTACAAAGCAAAATGAAAAAAATCTTGCTTAAAATGTTTTTATACCGAAAATATGTCAATTACTAAGAGCTGCGATGGGTTACATTTTGCCCAAACCCCACTTCAGTTTTCAAAATATCCTAAACATCCGAAATTCGACGCTTGAACCATATTTTTGAGCCAAATTCTGGCTCTCTACACTGATTCTCTGTATTGGAAACAACATTTTCAAATGTCTTTTCTAGGATCTTAAAATATGAAACCTCGCTCTGTGATTTGAAGTTAAAATTCTCAAATTTGGTGACATAGTGATATTTTTTCACGTTGTTCATGTAGTGTGATTTTACGTAAATATATTCGTTATTACCAATATTTCGATACTACTTCATGTTTTCTCACGATATGTGATTTGGCCTTCAAATCTCAGAATTTCGCATAATATTGCCTTTTAAGCAAGTTTTTTTGCATTTTGCTTTGTACTAAAAATCATAGAATTTAGCAATATTTTGACGTTTATCATCCCCTTTTCCTTTATGTTATTTAGACAAAATATTTTCGAATTAGGCAATATTTTGCCGTTTTTCCACTCTCTTGTGAATTTTCAGTTTATTGTTATTAATTCATTATATATACGATAAAATGATGCAAACACTTAATTGGTTAGAAATTAACCTTAAATACTTCATTTTCAATCTACTATTTGTTTTTCGTTAAGATACTGTATAAGATATTAAAAAGGGGAGAAGCTCTGTTTTATTGCATATATTGAAGTTTCAGCCGGATTAGAGCGGTTTTACGTGTACGTCTTCCATTGGTAATATAAAAGGAAAATCAGTAACATTTTAGTTGATTCTAATGAAAACACATTGATTTTTATCAATTGTATTGGCAACATTTTAATATGTCTTTTATAGGATGTAATAATACGAAATCTCTCTTTATGATTTGAAGTTAAAATCCTCATATTTGGTAATATAGTGACTTTTTTCACGTTTTTCATGTAGAATGATTTTACGTAAATATATTCGTTTTTAAAAAATATTTTGATACTACTTCATGTTTTCTCACGATATGTGATTTGGCCTTCAAATCTCAGAATTATGCATAATATTGCATTTATAAGCAAGTTTTCTTGCATTTTGCATTGTAATAAAAATCATCAAAGGCTCAAGAGAGTGATGCAGAGGCTTACGAGAGTGATGCAGAGGATCAAGAGAGGGATGCAGAGGCTTAAGAGTATGATGCAGAGGCTGAAAGAGTGTTGCAGATGCTTATGAGAGGGATAGAAAGGCTCAAGAGAGTGATGCAGAGGCTCAAGAGGGTAATGCAGAGGCAGAAGAGAGTGATGCAGTGGCTCAACAGAGTGATGCAGACGCACAAGAGAGTGATGCAGAGGCTTAAGAGAGGGATGCAGAGGCTCAAGAGAGTGATGCAGAGGCTCAAGAAAGGGATGCAGAGGCCTTAAGAGAGTGATGCAGAGGCTTAAGAGAGTGATGCAGAGGCCTAAGAGAGTGATGCAGAGACTTAGGAGAGTGATGCAGAGGCTGAAGAGAGTGTTGCAGAGGCTCAAGAGAGAGATGCAGAGGCTCAAGAGAGTGATGAAGAGGCTAAAAAGAGTTATGCAGAGGCTCAAGAGAGTAATGCAGAGGCTTATGAGAGTGATGCAGAGGATCAAGATAGGGATGCAGAGGCTTAAGAGAGTGATGCAGAGGCTGAAGAAAGTGTTGCAGAGGCTTAAAAGAGGGATGCAGAGGCTCAAGAGAGTGATGCAGAGGCTCAAGAGAGTGATGCAGAGGCTTAAGAGAGTGATGCAGAGGCTCCAGAGAGTGATGCAGGGGCTCAAGAGAGTGATGCAGAGGCTGAAGAGAGTGATGCAGAGGCTCCAGAGAGTGATGCAGAGGCTCAAGAGAGTGATGCAGAGGCTCAAGAGAGTAATGCAGAGGCTCAAAAGAGTGATGCAGAGGCTCAAGATAATGATGCAGAGGCTCAAGAGAGGAATGCAGATGCTGACGAGAGTGATGCAGAGGCTTAAGAGAGGGACGCAGAGGTTCAAGAGAGGGAAGCAGAGGCTTAAGAGTGGGATGCAGAGGCTCAGTAGAGGGATGCTGAGGCTCCAGAGAGGGGTGCAGAGGCTAAAGAGAGTGATGCACAGGCTGAAGAGAGAGATCCAGAAGCTTAAGAGAGTGATGCAGTGGCTCAAGAGAGTAATGCAGAGGCTCAAGAGAATGATGTAGAGGCTTAAGAGAGGGATGCAGAGGCTGAAGAGAATGATGCAGAGGCTCAAGAGAGTGATGCAGAGGCCGAAGAGAGTGATGCAGAGGCTTATGAGAGTGATGCAGAGGCTGAAGAGAGTGTTGCAGAGGCTCAAAAGAGAGATGCAGAGGCTCAAGAGAGTGATGAAGAGGCTAAAAAGAGTTATGCAGAGGCTCACGAGAGTGATGCAGAGGCCTATGAGAGTGATGCAGAGGATCAAGATAGGGATGCAGAGGCTTAAGAGAGTGATGCAGAGGCTGAAGAGAGTGTTGCAGAGGCGTACAAGAGGGATGCAGAGGCTCAAGAGAGTGATGCACGTACGAAACAAAATGCAAGAAAACTTGCTTAAAATGCAATATTACGCGAAATTCTGAGATTTGAAGGCCAAATCACATATCGTGATACTACATGAAATAGTATCGAAATATTCGTAAAAACAAATATATTTACGTAAAATAACACTACATGAAAAAAGTCACTATTTTACCATATATGAGGATTTTAACTTCAAATCATGGAGCGAGGTTTCGTATTATTTAGATCCAAGAAAAGACATATGACAATGTTGTTCAAATATACAAATGATAAAAACCAATGTGTTTTCATTAGAATTAACTAAAATGTTCCTGATTTTCCGTTTAAATTACCGATAGAAGATGTACACGAAAACTGCTCTATTCCGGCTGAAACGTCGATATATGCAATAAAAACAGAACTTCTCCCCTTTTCAATATCTTACTCAGTATTTTAACGAGAAACAAATAGTTGATTGAAAATGAAGTATTTAAGGTTATTATCTAATCAATTATGTGTTTGCTTCATTTTTATCGTATATATAATGAATTAATACCCATAAACTAAAAATTCAAAAAAACGTGGAAAAACGGCAAAATATTGCCTAATTCGATGATATTTTGTTTAAATCACATAGAGGAAAAAGAGATGATAAACGTCAAAATATTGCTAAATTCGGTGATTTTTCGTACGAAACAAAATGCAAGAAAACTTGCTTAAAATGCAATATTATGCGACATTCTGAGATTTGAAGGCCAAGTCACATATCGTGATACTACATGAAATAGTATCGAAATATTGGTAAAAATTAATATATTTGCGTAATATCAAACTACATGATTAACGTGAAAAAGTCACTATTTTACCATATTTGAGGATTTTAACTTCAAATCATAGAGCGAGGTTTCGTATTATTTAGATCCAAGAAAAGACATATGACAATGTTGTTTCCAATACAAATGATAAAAAACAATGTGTTTTCATTAGAATTAACTAAAATGTTCCTGATTTTCCGTTTATATTACAGATGGAAGATGTACATGTAAAACCGCTCGAATCCGGCTGAAACGTCGATATATGCAATAAAAACCGAACTTCTCCCCTCTTCAAAATCCTACTCAGTATTTTAATGAGAAACAAATGGTTGATTGAAAATGAAGTATTTAAGGTTGTTTTCTAATCAATTATGTGTTTGCATCATTTGTATCGTATATTTATTGAATTAATACCCATAGACTGAAAATTCACAAAACTTGGAAAAACGGCCAAATATTGCTTAATTTGTTGATATTTTGTTTATTCCCATAAAGGAAAAGGAGATGATAAACGTCAAAATATTGCTAAATTCGAGGATTTTTCGTACGAAACAAAATGCAAGAAAACTTGCTTAAAATGCAATATTACGCGAAATTCTGAGATTTGAAGGCCAAATCACGTATCGTGATACTACATGAAATAGTATCGAAATATTGGTAAAAACGAATATATTTACGTAAAATCACACTACATGAAAAACGTGAAAAAAGTCACTATTTTACCATATATGAGGATTTTAACTTCAAATCATAGAGCGAGGTTTCGGATTATTTAGATCCAAGAAAAGACATATGACAATGTTGTTTCCAATACAAATGATAAAAACCAATGTGTTTTCATTAGAATTAACTAAAATGTTCCTGATTTTCCGTTTATATTACCGATGGAAAATGTACACGAAAACCGCTCTATTCCGGCTGAAACGTCGATATATGCAATAAAAACAGAACTTCCCCCCTTTTCAATAACTTACTCAGTATTTTATCGAGAAACAAATAGTTGATTGAAAATGAAGTATTTAAGGTTATTATCTAATCAATTATGTGTTTGCATCATTTTTATCATATATATAATGAATTAATACCCATAAACTGAAAATTCATAAAAAACGTGGAAAAACAGGAAAATATTGCCTAATTCGAATATATTATTTTTAAATCACATAGAGGAAAAGGGGATGATAAACGTCAAAATATTGCTAAATTCGATGATTTTTCGTACGAAACAAAATGCAAGAAAACTTGCTTAAAATGCAATATTATGCGACATTCTGAGATTTGAAGGTCAAATCACATATCGTGATACTACATGAAATAGTATCGAAATATTGGTAAAAATGAATATATTTACGTAAAATCACATTACATGAAAAAAGTCACTATTTTACCATATATGAGGATTTTAACTTCAAATCATGGAGCGAGGTTTCGTATTATTTAGATCCAAGAAAAGACATATGACAATGTTGTTCAAATATACAAATGATAAAAACCAATGTGTTTTCATTAGAATTAACTAAAATGTTCCTGATTTTCCATTTAAATTACCGATGGAAGATGTACACGAAAACCGCTCTATTCCGGCTGAAACGTCGATATATGCAATAAAAACAGAACTTCTCCCCTTTTCAATATCTTACTCAGTATTTTAACGAGAAACAAATAGTTGATTGAAAATGAAGTATTTAAAGTTATTATCTAACCAATTATGTGTTTGCATCATTTGTATGGTATATTTATTGAATTAATACCCATAGACTGAAAATTCACAAAACTTGGAAAAACGGCAAAATGTTGCCTAATTCGATGATATTTTGTTTTTTCCCATATAGGAAAAGGAGATGATAAACATCAAAATATTGCTAAATTCGAGGATTTTTCGTACGAAACAAAATGCAAGAAAACTTGCTTAAAATGCAATATTACGCGAAATTCTGAGATATGAAGGCCAAATCACGTATCGTGATACTACATGAAATAGTATCGAAATATTGGAAAAAACGAATATATTTACGTAAAATCACACTACATGAAAAACGTGAAAAATCACTATTTTACCATATATGAGGATTTTAACTTCAAATCATAGAGCGAGGTTTCGGATTATTTAGATCCAAGAAAAGACTTATGACAATGTTGTTTCCAATACAAATGATAAAAACCAATGTGTTTTCATTAGAATTAACTAAAATGTTCCTGATTTTCAGTTTATATTACCGATGGAAAATGTACACGAAAACCGCTCTATTCCGGCTGAAACGTCGATATATGTAATAAAAACAGAACTTCCCCCCTTTTCAATAACTTACTCAGTATTTTATCGAGAAACAAATAGTTGATTGAAAATGAAGTATTTAAGGTTATTATCTAATCAATTATGTGTTTACATCATTTTTATCGTATATATAATGAATTAATACCCATAAACTGAAAATTTAAAAAAAACGTGGAAAAACAGCAAAATATTGCCTAATTCGATGATATTTTTTTTAAATCACATAGAGGAAAAGGGAGATGATAAACGTCAAAATATTGCTAAATTCGATGATTTTTCGTACGAAACAAAATGCAAGAAAACTTGCTTAAAATGCAATATTATGCGACATTCTGAGATTTGAAGGCCAAATCACATATCGTGATACTACATGAAATAGTATCGAAATATTGGTAAAAATGAATATATTTACGTAAAATCACACTACATGAAAAACGTGAAAAAAGTCACTATTTTACCATATATGAGGATTTAAACTTCAAATCATAGAGCGAGGTTTCCTATTATTTAGATCCAAGAAAAGACATATGACAATGTTGTTTCCAATACAAATGATAAAAACCAATGTGTTTTCATTAGAATTAACTAAAATGTTCCTGATTTTCCGTTTATATTACCGATGGAAGATGTACACGAAAACCGCTCTATTCCGGCTGAAACGTCGATATATGCAATAAAAACCGAACTTCTCCCTTCTTCAATATCCTACTCGGTATTTTAACGAGAAACAAATGGTTGATTGAAAATGAAGTATTTAAGGTTAATTTCTAATCAATTATGTGTTTGCATCATTTTTATCGTATATTTATTGAATTAATTCCCATAGATTGAAAATTCACAAAAACGTGGAAAAACGGCAAAATATTGCCTAATTCGATGATATTTTGTTTAAATCACATAAAGGAAAAGGAGATGATAAACGTCAAAATATTGCTAAATTCGGTGATTTTTCGTACGAAACGAAATGCAAGACAACTTGCTTTAAATGCAATATTACGCGAAATTCTGAGATTTGAAGGCCAAATCACATATCGTGATACTACATGAAATAGTATCGAAATATTCTTAAAAACGAATATATTTACGTAGAATAACACTACATGAAAAAAGTAACTATTTTACCACATATGAGGATTTTAACTTTAAATCATGGAGCGAGGTTTCGTATTATTTAGATCTGTGGGAACCGACCTGTGAGATTTATATTTATTTAATTTATATGAATTTATATTTACGTTAATTTATATACTTCGATAGCAATTTGTATAATGATAAGTGGACTGTATTTCTGCAATAATCTCTTAATCTCACAAATCGATCCTCTACACATTAGGGGGGGTTATTAAATTAATATATATATGCAGCCAATCAAACTACAAAATTAACTACATACATTGAAGAGGTTCCTTATCTTATAGTACAGCAGGTTAGTCCACCAGGTATAACTAGGGTGTAGACACCAAATTATCCTCTTTGAGGTAGCTTCCATATCACCCAGTAACTGGTGCACAAATCCTTCCTCGTCTTGACCTGTCAAAAGTGCGCTAGCTGTGAAGCCAGAATCCTATATATGACAAGTATATCAGAGAAAACAGTACATGGAACATGAAGACCTGGCTTAATTACCTTTAGTTTGAGGCGATTTCGCGTTCTAACCGGCTAACCCTATATCCTGACATTAATGGCCATAAATGAATGATAAACGGGTTTCGGATAGACACTTAACTTGTATTTGTAGACAGCGTGTTGACAATGGTACACCTTTGGGTTCCATAACACTACGTCCAAGTAAAATTAACAGGAGCCGAATTTGCTCCCGTGTGAGCCTCTGGTCTCTATATAAACAATGATGGCTGCCCTCCTCCTCCACTCTGACGCCTGGCTTACATTGTCCAGATTTCAGAACGTGATAGAAGGGTCACATTTACTCTACTTTAATATTGATAATTAAGTTAATTTATATAAGATGTTTTTATGATGGTAAAGTCCAAAGACTAATGTATTTAAGAACAATTCCCAGCAGAATAGCTGGTGAATTATAATAGTATGTGGTGATGATATCCCGTTTTCTATAGACGGTAATTCCACTACAAGTTACGTTTTCTATGGGTAACTTGCTTATACAACAGCAATTATCTGTATGATTATTAAATGGGGTCGGATTTTCCGACATAATTCCCCAGGGGCTGCTCACGGGTCGAAGTCCTAATTAGAACAGACGAACACCGATACTCCTCCTTCGAATTATTACATTAATTTGATGTTAGTAGTTAGTAATCACACATTTGTGCGTCTGTTCGTACAGGACGGATGTCCCGTACTAGAGTTGCAGGGGTTAGAAGTCTAATGCGATTTCATTTCCCTGTCAACTCTTGAAAGGCTAATATTCAAGCCTAATTACATATTATTTAACCCAGAAGACTGAATGTGATCAAATACTACAGTCAAGTATGATTCAGGGACTGCAGTGAGATCAGTGACATAGATATAACTTGAAGTTTGTTCAGGTAACTGGTCACTGATATATAAACACTGAGGCCCATGGAATACATCTTGATTAAATAATAAATGTATCAAATCAGTCATCAGATTTATTGGGGTTTAATTTAATTAATTGATTCAGAAGATTGAATAGCTCATCATTAAAGTAAAGTATGGTTCTGAGACTGCAGTGGGTTCAGTGACATTGGTCGCAGTGACTTGTAGCTGTTTTAGGCTACTGTTCACTGATTTGCCACTGAGGCCTCATGAACTCATCTTCAGCTTTAAATGATGATACTAACATCAACCTCTGTTGGTATAGTCAGCTGTAATCTCCTTAGTATAATGCTACTGGAGAAATATAATCAGCTGACAAATTTAGATTTCTACTAGTATTGTTTATCTGCAGGCATAGGTCTCCTCAGGCTTGATACTGGGCCTGAGAGTAATTTACCTCCTGCAGAGTTTAACATGGTTATACCCTGATATTTAGTAGGGCTACCAATGAATTGATGGTAGTAGTCCGTCCCCACAAGGACAGCCATTTGGCATTTGATTTGCTCAAATTTACCTGCAGCTGCTTGATAATAGCTTTCCAGGTCAGCATAATCAACTTGAGATTGTTGTGACAAATCTTCACATTTCTTGATCTGTCTTGTTAAGTGGCCTTTAAGACCTGCAAGGGTTCTTTTCATTCTCCCTGCATTATCCATCCTGGCTAGTTGGTGAAGCCTTGTGGGGCTTGTACTTGGGTCGCTCATAATACTGAACAAGCACTGATGGTAGCCTAGGGTAAATTCTGCACTCGCTAGGCTGTAATCCTACCTCTACTAGAGGTTAGCACTTAAAATTAATACACATTATATATATACAATCATACACACTAATGATTTGAGTGATAAACCAGTGTCACTGGAAGTACCTTTAGGTTAGCTCTTCTATATCACCCTAGGATGGTAGAGACACTAATTAATCACTCAAAGGTGTAATGATCATAAGTAATTTATTATATATACAACTCAACTCGAGTTGTTAAAAATTACACCCAAAATAGGGTCTGGACCATTCATTAATGGTGTTAGGTTGTTCAATATAGTACAACTGACTATTGTAATAATGGGACTAGGATGAACAATAATAGTTCAACTAGTCATATCCTACCCTGTTGTGGGTTGGCAATTAGTAAATATTATACTGTGATCACTAGTGCAATTTATATTAAATAATTCTCTATTTTGGAGAAATAATATACACAATTATTGATAATAGCCTCTTAATTAGCCTCTATGAAACTTCTAATATTATCTAGAAGTATTAAATATTATTAGTGACCTCGCGAAATAAAGTCCACAAAATTCGTAGATAATCTCTCGCGAAATGTAACACCACGAAATCCGTGAACAATCTCGCGAAGACACAGTCACTAATTTGGCTGGATTCTATATTAGCGCTGTCATTTCACGAAATAACACACCACCAAATATCTGTGGGTGTGCATGAAACCGCTGACGAAGCTGAACTGGGCTGAGGGAGGCTCCTGAGCTCCCTCGAGGCTACGCTTCCGTCTTTGACTGGCTGGCCTTTGTTTAAATAACACTGCACTAGTATATTTAATGAATCCACTGGATAACTGGTTCATCCGGTACTAAGATGACCAAATGTGGGTTCAAAGGATCAAATAATCCGTCATCCGGTTCGAAGATGACCAAATAATGTGGGAACCGACCTGTGAGATTTATATTTACGTTAATTTATATACTTCGATAGCAATTTGTATAATGATAAGTGGACTGTATTTCTGCAATAATCTCTTAATCTCACAAATCGATCCTCTACACATTAGGGGGGGTTTATATTACACATATGCAGCCAATCAAATTACAGTAATAGCTACATACATTGATGAGGTTCCTTATCTTATAGTACAGCAGGTTAGTCCACCAGGTATAACTAGGGTGTAGACACCAAATTATCCTCTTTGAGGTAGCTTCCATATCACCCAGTAACTGGTGCACAAATCCTTCCTCGTCTTGACCTGTCAAAAGTGCGCTAGCTGTGAAGCCAGAATCCTATATATGACAAGTATATCAGAGAAAACAGTACATGGAACATGAAGACCTGGCTTAATTACCTTTAGTTTGAGGCGATTTCGCGTTCTAACCGGCTAACCCTATATCCTGACATTAATGGCCATAAATGAATGATAAACGGGTTTCGGATAGACACTTAACTTGTATTTGTAGACAGCGTGTTGACAATGGTACACCTTTGGGTGGTGACCAAATTATCCTCTTTGAGGTAGCTTCCATATCACCCAGTAACTGGTGCACAAATCCTTCCTCGTCTTGACCTGTCAAAAGTGCGCTAGCTGTGAAGCCAGAATCCTATATATGACAAGTATATCAGAGAAAACAGTACATGGAACATGAAGACCTGGCTTAATTACCTTTAGTTTGAGGCGATTTCGCGTTCTAACCGGCTAACCCTATATCCTGACATTAATGGCCATAAATGAATGATAAACGGGTTTCGGATAGACACTTAACTTGTATTTGTAGACAGCGTGTTGACAATGGTACACCTTTGGGTTCCATAACACTACGTCCAAGTAAAATTAACAGGAGCCGAATTTGCTCCCGTGTGAGCCTCTGGTCTCTATATAAACAATGATGGCTGCCCTCCTCCTCCACTCTGACGCCTGGCTTACATTGTCCAGATTTCAGAACGTGATAGAAGGGTCACATTTACTCTACTTTAATATTGATAATTAAGTTAATTTATATAAGATGTTTTTATGATGGTAAAGTCCAAAGACTAATGTATTTAAGAACAATTCCCAGCAGAATAGCTGGTGAATTATAATAGTATGTGGTGATGATATCCCGTTTTCTATAGACGGTAATTCCACTACAAGTTACGTTTTCTATGGGTAACTTGCTTATACAACAGCAATTATCTGTATGATTATTAAATGGGGTCGGATTTTCCGACAAGATCCAAGAAAAGACATATGACAATGTTGTTTCCAATACAAATGATAAAAACCAATGTGTTTTCATTAGAATTAACTAAAATGTTCCTGATTTTCCGTTTATATTACCGATGGAAGATGTACACGAAAACGGCTCTATTCCGGCAGAAACGTCGATATATGCAATAAAAACAGAACTTCTCCTCTTTTCAATATCTTACTCAGTATTTTAACGAGAAACAAATAGTTGATTGGAAATGAAGTATTTAAGGTTATTATCTAATCAATTATGTGTTTGCATCATTTTTATCGTATATATAATGAATTAATACCCATAAACTAAAAATTCAAAAAAACGTGGAAAAACGGCAAAATATTGCCTAATTCGATGATATTTTGTTTAAATCACATAGAGGAAAAGGAGATGATAAACGTCAAAATATTGCTAAATTCGGTGATTTTTCGTACGAAACAAAATGCAAGAAAACTTGCTTAAAATGCTATATTACGCGAAATTCTGAGATTTGAAGGCCAAATCACATATCGTGATACTACATGAAATAGTATCGAAATATTGGTAAAAATGAATATATTTACGTAAAATCACATTACATGAAAAAAGTCACTATTTTACCATATATGAGGATTTTAACTTCAAATCATGGAGCGAGGTTTCGTATTATTTAGATCCAAGAAAAGACATATGACAATGTTGTTCAAATATACAAATGATAAAAACCAATGTGTTTTCATTAGAATTAACTAAAATGTTCCTGATTTTCCATTTAAATTACCGATGGAAGATGTACACGAAAACCGCTCTATTCCGGCTGAAACGTCGATATATGCAATAAAAACAGAACTTCTCCCCTTTTCAATATCTTACTCAGTATTTTAACGAGAAACAAATAGTTGATTGAAAATGAAGTATTTAAAGTTATTATCTAACCAATTATGTGTTTGCATCATTTGTATGGTATATTTATTGAATTAATACCCATAGACTGAAAATTCACAAAACTTGGAAAAACGGCAAAATGTTGCCTAATTCGATGATATTTTGTTTTTTCCCATATAGGAAAAGGAGATGATAAACGTCAAAATATTGCTAAATTCGAGGATTTTTCGTACGAAACAAAATGCAAGAAAACTTGCTTAAAATGCAATATTACGCGAAATTCTGAGATATGAAGGCCAAATCACGTATCGTGATACTACATGAAATAGTATCGAAATATTGGAAAAAACGAATATATTTACGTAAAATCACACTACATGAAAAACGTGAAAAATCACTATTTTACCATATATGAGGATTTTAACTTCAAATCATAGAGCGAGGTTTCGGATTATTTAGATCCAAGAAAAGACTTATGACAATGTTGTTTCCAATACAAATGATAAAAACCAATGTGTTTTCATTAGAATTAACTAAAATGTTCCTGATTTTCCGTTTATATTACCGATGGAAAATGTACACGAAAACCGCTCTATTCCGGCTGAAACGTCGATATATGTAATAAAAACAGAACTTCCCCCCTTTTCAATAACTTACTCAGTATTTTATCGAGAAACAAATAGTTGATTGAAAATGAAGTATTTAAGGTTATTATCTAATCAATTATGTGTTTACATCATTTTTATCGTATATATAATGAATTAATACCCATAAACTGAAAATTTAAAAAAAACGTGGAAAAACAGCAAAATATTGCCTAATTCGATGATATTTTTTTTAAATCACATAGAGGAAAAGGGGGATGATAAACGTCAAAATATTGCTAAATTCGATGATTTTTCGTACGAAACAAAATGCAAGAAAACTTGCTTAAAATGCAATATTATGCGACATTCTGAGATTTGAAGGCCAAATCACATATCGTGATACTACATGAAATAGTATCGAAATATTGGTAAAAATGAATATATTTACGTAAAATCACACTACATGAAAAACGTGAAAAAAGTCACTATTTTACCATATATGAGGATTTAAACTTCAAATCATAGAGCGAGGTTTCCTATTATTTAGATCCAAGAAAAGACATATGACAATGTTGTTTCCAATACAAATGATAAAAACCAATGTGTTTTCATTAGAATTAACTAAAATGTTCCTGATTTTCCGTTTATATTACCGATGGAAGATGTACACGAAAACCGCTCTATTCCGGCTGAAACGTCGATATATGCAATAAAAACCGAACTTCTCCC
This sequence comes from Procambarus clarkii, assembly GCF_040958095.1. Lineage (NCBI taxonomy): Eukaryota > Metazoa > Arthropoda > Malacostraca > Decapoda > Cambaridae > Procambarus > Procambarus clarkii. The sequence continues at coordinate 18,888,335 of NC_091177.1, forward strand.
TTCTTCAATATCCTACTCGGTATTTTAACGAGAAACAAATGGTTGATTGAAAATGAAGTATTTAAGGTTAATTTCTAATCAATTATGTGTTTGCATCATTTTTATCGTATATTTATTGAATTAATTCCCATAGATTGAAAATTCACAAAAACGTGGAAAAACGGCAAAATATTGCCTAATTCGATGATATTTTGTTTAAATCACATAAAGGAAAAGGAGATGATAAACGTCAAAATATTGCTAAATTCGGTGATTTTTCGTACGAAACGAAATGCAAGACAACTTGCTTTAAATGCAATATTACGCGAAATTCTGAGATTTGAAGGCCAAATCACATATCGTGATACTACATGAAATAGTATCGAAATATTCTTAAAAACGAATATATTTACGTAGAATAACACTACATGAAAAAAGTAACTATTTTACCACATATGAGGATTTTAACTTTAAATCATGGAGCGAGGTTTCGTATTATTTAGATCCAAGAAAAGACATATGACAATGTTGTTTCCAATACAAATGATAAAAACCAATGTGTTTTCATTAGAATTAACTAAAATGTTCCTGATTTTCCGTTTATATTACCGATGGAAGATGTACACGAAAACGGCTCTATTCCGGCAGAAACGTCGATATATGCAATAAAAACAGAACTTCTCCTCTTTTCAATATCTTACTCAGTATTTTAACGAGAAACAAATAGTTGATTGGAAATGAAGTATTTAAGGTTATTATCTAATCAATTATGTGTTTGCATCATTTTTATCGTATATATAATGAATTAATACCCATAAACTAAAAATTCAAAAAAACGTGGAAAAACGGCAAAATATTGCCTAATTCGATGATATTTTGTTTAAATCACATAGAGGAAAAGGAGATGATAAACGTCAAAATATTGCTAAATTCGGTGATTTTTCGTACGAAACAAAATGCAAGAAAACTTGCTTAAAATGCTATATTACGCGAAATTCTGAGATTTGAAGGCCAAATCACATATCGTGATACTACATGAAATAGTATCGAAATATGCGTAAAAACGAATATATTTACGTAAAATAACACTACATGAAAAAAGTCACTATTTTACCATATATGAGGATTTTAACTTCAAATCATGGAGCGAGGTTTCGTATTATTTAGATCCAAGAAAAGACATATGACAATGTTGTTCAAATATACAAATGATAAAAACCAATGTGTTTTCATTAGAATTAACTAAAATGTTCCTGATTTACCGTTTAAATTACCGATGGAAGATGTACACGAAAACCGCTCTATTCCGGCTGAAACGTCGATATATGCAATAAAAACAGAACTTCTCCCCTTTTCAATATCTTACTCAGTATTTTAACGAGAAACAAATAGTTGATTGAAAATGAAGTATTTAAAGTTATTATCTAATCAATTATGTGTTTGCATCATTTTTATCGTATATATAAAGAATTAATACCCATAAACTAGAAATTCCAAAAAACGTGGAAAAACGGCAAAATATTGCCTAATTCGATGATATTTTGTTTAAATCACATAGAGGAAAAAGAAATGATAAACGTCGAAATATTGCTAAATTCGGTGATTTTTCGTACGAAACAAAATGCAAGAAAACTTGCTTAAAATGCAATATTATGCGACATTATGAGATTTGAAGGCCAAATCACATATCGTGATACTACATGAAATAGTATCGAAATATTGGTAAAAATTAATATATTTGCGTAATATCAAACTACATGATTAACGTGAAAAAGTCACTATTTTACCATATTTGAGGATTTTAACTTCAAATCATAGAGCGAGGTTTCGTATTATTTAGATCCAAGAAAAGACATATGACAATGCTGTTTCCAATACAAATGATAAAAAACAATGTGTTTTCATTAGAATTAACTAAAATGTTCCTGATTTTCCGTTTATATTACAGATGGAAGATGTACAGGTAAAACCGCTCTAATCCGGCTGAAACGTCGATATATGCAATAAAAACCGAATTTCTCCCCTCTTCAATATCCTACTCAGTATTTTAACGAGAAACAAATGGTTGATTGAAAATGAAGTATTTAAGGTTATTTTCTAATCAATTATGTGTTTGCATCATTTGTATCGTATATTTATTGAATTAATACCCATAGCCTGAAAATTCACAAAACTTAGAAAAACGGCAAAATGTTGCCTAATTCGATGATATTTTGTTTATTCCCATAAAGGAAAAGGAGATGATAAACGTCAAAATATTGCTAAATTCGAGGATTTTTCGGACGAAACAAAATGCAAGAAAACTTGCTTAAAATGCAATATTACGCGAAATTCTGAGATTTGAAGGCCAAATCACGTATTGTGATACTACATGAAATAGTATCGAAATATTGGTAAAAACGAATTTATTTACGTAAAATCACACTACATGAAAAACGTGAAAAAAGTCACTATTTTGCCATATATGAGGATTTTAACTTCAAATAATAGAGCGAGGTTTCGGATTATTTAGATCCAAGAAAAGACATATGATAATGTTGTTTCCAATACAAATGATAGAAACCAATGTGTTTTCAATAGAATTAACTAAAATGTTCCTGATTTTCCGTTTATATTACCGATGAAAGATGTACACGAAAACCGCTCTATTCCGGCTGAAACGTCGATATATGCAATAAAAACAGAACTTCCCCCCTTTTCAATAACTTACTCAGTATTTTAACGAGAAACAAATAGTTGATTGGAAATGAAGTATTTAAGGGTATTATCTAATCAATTATGTGTTTGCATCATTTTTATCGTATATATAATGAATTAATACCCATAAACTAAAAATTTAAAAAAAACGTGGAAAAACGGCAAAATATTGCCTAATTCGATGATATTTTGTTTAAATCACATAGAGGAAAAAGAGATGTTAAACGTCAAAATATTGCTAAATTCGGTGATTTTTCGTACGAAACAAAATGCAAGAAAACTTGCTTAAAATGCAATATTATGCGACATTCTGAGATTTGAAGGCCAAATCACATATTGTGATACTACATGAAATAGTATCGAAATATTGGTAAAAATGAATATATTTACGTAATATCAAACTACATGATTAACGTGAAAAAGTCACTATTTTACCATATTTGAGAATTTTAACTTCAAATCATAGAGCGTGGATTCGTATTATTTAGTTCCAAGAAAAGACATATGACAATAATGTTTCCAATACAAATGATAAAAACCAATGTGTTTTCAATTGAATTAACTAAAATGTTCCTGATTTTCTGTTTATATTACCGATGGAAGATGTACACGAAAACCGCTCTATTCCGGCTGAAATGTCGATATATGCAATAAAAACAGAACTTCTCCCCTTTTCAATATCTTACTCAGTATTTTAACGAGAAACAAATAGTTGATTGAAAATGAAGTATTTAAGGTTATTATCTAATCAATTATGTGTTTGCATCATTTTTATCGTATATATAATGAATTAATACCCATAAACTGAATGTTCAAAAAAATGTGGAAAAACGGCAAAATATTGCATAATTCGATGATATTTTGTTTAAATCACATAGAGGAAAATGAGATGATAAACGTCAAAATATTGCTAAATTCGATGATTTTTCGTACGAAACAAAATGCAAGAAAACATGCTTAAAATGCAATATTATGCGACATTCTGAGATTTGAAGGCCAAATCACTTATCGTGATACTACATGAAATAGTATCGAAATATTGGTAAAAATTAATATATTTGCGTAATATCAAACTACATGATTAACGTGAAAAAGTCACTATTTTACCATATATGAGGATTGTGACTTCAAATCATAGAGCGAGGTTTCAGATTATTTAGATCCAAGAAAAGACATTTGACAATGTTGTTTCCAATACAAATGATAGAAACCAATGTGTTTTCATTAGAATTAACTAAAATGTTCCTGATTTTCCGTTTATATTACCGATGGAAGATGTACACGAAAACCGCTCTATTCCGGCTGAAACGTCGATATATGCAATAAAAACAGAACTTCCCCCCTTTTCAATAACTTACTCAGAATTTTATCGAGAAACAAATAGTTGATTGAAAATGAAGTATTTAAGGTTATTATCTATTCAATTATTTGTTTGCATCATTTTTATCGTATATATAATGAATTAATACCCATAAACTGAAAATTAAAAAAAAAACGTGGAAAAACAGCAAAATATTGCCTAATTCGATGATATTTTTTTTAAATCACAGAGAGGAAAAGGGGATGATAAACGTCAAAATATTGCTAAATTCGATGATTTTTCGTACGAAACAAAATACAAGAAAACTTGCTTAAAATGCAATATTATGCGACATTCTGAGATTTGAAGGCCAAATCACATATCGTGATACTACATGAAATAGTATCGAAATATTGGTAAAAATGAATATATTTACGTAAAATCACACTACATGAAAAACGTGAAAAAAGTCACTATTTTACCATATATGAGGATTTTAACTTCAAATCATAGAGCGAGGTTTCGTATTATTTAGATCCAAGAAAAGACATATGACAATGTTGTTTCCAATACAAATGATAAAAACCAATGTGTTTTCATTAGAATTAACTAAAATGTTCCTGATTTTCCGTTTATATTACCGATGGAAGATGTACACGAAAACCGCTCTATTCCGGCTGAAACGTCGATATATGCAATAAAAACCGAACTTCTCCCTTCTTCAATATCCTACTCGGTATTTTAACGAGAAACAAATGGTTGAGTGAAAATTATTTATTTAAGGTTAATTTCTAATCAATTATATGTTTGCATCATTTTTATCGTATATTTATTGAATTAATACCCATTGACAGAAAATTCACAAAAACGTGGAAAAACGGCAAAATATTGCCTAATTCGATGATATTTTGTTTAAATCACATAAAGGAAAAGGAGATGATAAACGTCAAAATATTGCTAAATTCGGTGATTTTTCGTACGAAACAAAATGCAAGAAAACTTGCTTTAAATGCAATATTACGCGAAATTCTGAGATTTGAAGGCCAAATCACATATCGTGATACTACATGAAATAGTATCGAAATATTTGTAAAAATGAATATATTTACGTAATATCAAACTACATGATTAACGTGAAAAAGTCATTATTTTACCATATTTGAGGATTTTAACTTCAAATCATAGAGCGAGGTTTCGTATTATTTAGATCCAAGAAAAGACATATGACAATGTTGTTTCAAATACAAATGATAAAAACCAATGTGTTTTCATTAGAATTAACTAAAATGTTCCTGATTTTCCGTTTATATTACCGATGGAAGATGTACACGAAAACCGCTCTATTACAACTGAAACGTCGATATATGCAATAAAAACAGAACTTCCCCCTTTTTCAATAACTTACTCAGTATTTTATCGAGAAACAAATAGTTGATTGAAAATGAAGTATTTAAGGTTATTATCTAATCAACTATGTGTTTGCATCATTTTTATCGTATATATAATGAATTAATACCCATAAACTGAAAATTCAAAAAAACGTGGAAAAACGGCAAAATATTGCCTATTTCGATGATATTTTGTTTTAATCACATAGAGGAAAAGGGGATGATAAACGTCAAAATATTGCTAAATTCGATGATTTTTCGTACGAAACAAAATGCAAGAAAACTTGCTTAAAATGCAATATTACGCGAAATTCTGAGATTTGAAGGCCAAATCACATATCGTGATACTACATGAAATAGTATCGAAATATTCGTAAAAACGAATATATTTACGTAAAATAACACTACATGAAAAAAGTCACTATTTTACCATATATGAGGATTTTAACTTCAAATCATGGAGCGAGGTTTCGTATTATTTAGATCCAAGAAAAGACATATGACAATGTTGTTCAAATATACAAATGATAAAAACCAATGTGTTTTCATTAGATTTAACTAAAATGTTCCTGATTTTCCGTTTAAATTACCGATGGAAGATGTATACGAAAACCGCTCTATTCCGGCTGAAACGTCGATATATGCAATAAAAACAGAACTTCTCCCCTTTTCAATATCTTACTCAGTATTTTAACGAGAAACAAATAGTTGATTGAAAATGAAGTATTTAAGGTCTAATCAATCTAATCAATCTAATAAATAAGGTCTTATCTAATCAATTATGTGTTTGCATCATTTTTATCGTATATATAATGAATTAATACCCATAAACTAAAAATTCAAGAAAACGTGGAAAAACTGCAAAATATTGCCTAATTCGATGATATTTTGTTTAAATCACAGAGGAAAAAGAGATGATCAACGTCAAAATATTGCTAAATTCGGTGATTTTTCGTACGAAACAAAATGCAAGAAAACTTGCTTAAAATGCAATATTATGCGACATTCTGAGATTTGAAGGCCAAATCACATATCGTGATACTACATAAAATAGTATCGAAATATTGGTAAAAATTAATATATTTGCGTAATATCAAACTACATGATTAACGTGAAAAAGTCACTATTTTACCATATTTGAGGATTTTAACTTCAAATCATAGAGCGTGGTTTCGTATTATTTAGATCTAAAAAAAGACATATGACAATGTTGTTTTCAATACAAATGATAAAAAACAATGTGTTTTCATTAGATATAACTAAAATATTCCTGATTTTCCGTTTATATTACAGATGGAAGATGTACACGTAAAACCGCTCTAATCCGGCTGAAACGTCGATATATGCAATAAAAACCGAACTTCTCCCCTCTTCAATATCCTACTCAGTATTTTAACGAGAAACAAATAGTTGATTGAAAATGAAGTATTCAAGGATATTTTCTAATCAATTATGTGTTTGCATCATTTATAACGTATATTTATTGAATTAATACCCATAGACTTAAAATTCACAAAACTTGGAAAAACGGCAAAATATTGCCTAATTCGATGATATTTTGTTTATTCCCATAAAGGAAAAGGAGATGATAAACGTCAAAATATTGCTAAATTCGAGGATTTTTCGTACGACACAAGATGCAAGAAAACTTGCTTAAAATGCAATATTACGCGAAATTCTGAGATTTGAAGGCCAAATCACGTATCGTGATACTACATGAAATAGTATCGAAATATTGGTAAAAATGAATATATTTACGTAAAATCACACTACATGAAAAACGTGAAAAAAGTCACTATTTTACCATATATGAGGATTTTAAATCACCTTAATTTCAATCTATGGGTATTAATTCATTAAATATACGATAAAAATGAAGCAAACACATAATTGATTAGAAATTAACCTTAAATACTTCATTTTCAATCAACTATTTGTTTCTCGTTAAAATACTGAGTAAGATATTGAAAAGGGGAGAAGTTCTGTTTTTATTGCATATATCGACGTTTCAGCCGGAATAGAGCGGTTTTCGTGTACATCTTCCATCGGTAATATAAACGGAAAATCAGGAACATTTTAGTTAAATCTAATGAAAACACATTGGTTTTTATCATTTGTATATTTGAACAACATTGTCATATGTCTTTTCTTGGATCTAAATAATACGAAACCTCGCTCCATGATTTGAAGTTAAAATCCTCATATATGGTAAAATAGTGACTTTTTTCATATAGTGCTATTTTACGTAAATATATTCGTTTTTACGCATATTTCGATACTATTTCATGTAGTATCACGATATGTGATTTGGCCTTCATATCTCAGAATTTCGCGTAATATTGCATTTTAAGCAAGTTTTCTTGCATTTTGTTTCGTACGAAAAATCACCGAATTTAGCAATATTTTGACGTTTATCATCTCCTTTTCCTTTATGTGATTTAAACAAAATATCATCGAATTAGGCAATGATTTGCCGTTTTTCCACCATTTTGTGAATTTTCAGTCTATGGGTATTAATTCAGTAAATATACGATAAAAATGATGCAAACACATAATTGATTAGAAATTTACCTTAAATACTTCATTTTCAATCAACCATTTGTTTCTCGTTAAAATACCGAGTAGGATATTGAAGAGGGGAGAAGTTCGGTTTTTATTGCATATATCGACGTTTCAGCCGGAATAGAGCGGTTTTCGTGTACATCTTCCATCGGTAATATAAACGGAAAATCAGGAACATTTTAGTTAATTCTAATGAAAACACATTGGTTTTTATCATTTGTACTTGAAACAACATTGTCATATGTCTTTTCTTGGATCTAAATAATACGAAACCTCGCTCTATGATTTGAAGTTAAAATCCTCATATATGGTAAAATAGGGACTTTTTTCACGTTTTTCATGTAGTGTGATTTTACGTAAATATATTCATTTTTACCAATATTTCGATACTATTTCATGTAGTATCACGATATGTGATTTGGCCTTCAAATCTCAGAATCTCGCATAATATTGCATTTTAAGCAAGTCTTCTTGCATTTTGTTTCGTACGAAAAATCACCGAATTTAGCAATATTTTGACGTTCATCATCTCCTTTTCCTTTATGTGAATTAAACAAAATATCATCGAATTAGGCAATATTTTGCCGTTTTTCCACGTTTTTGTGAATTTTCAGTCTATGGGTATTAATTCAATATATATATGATAAAAATGATGCAAACACATAATTGAATGAAATTAACCTTAAATACTTCATTTTCAATCAACCATTTGTTTCTCGTTAAAGTACTGAGTAGGATATTGAAGAGGGGAGAAGTTCGGTTTTTATTGCATATATCGACGTTTCTGCCGGATTAGACCGGTTTTACGTGTACATCTTCCATCGGTAATATAAACGGAAAATCAGGAACATTTTAATTAGTTCTAATGAAAACACATTGCTTTTTATCATTTGTATTGGAAACAACATTGTCATATGTCTTTTCTTGGATCTAAATAATACGAAACCTCGCTCTATGATTTGAAGTTAAAATCCACAAATATGGTAAAATAGTGACTTTTTCACGTTAATCATGTAGTTTGATATTACGTAAATATATTCATTTTTACCAATATTTCGATACTATTTCATGTAGTATCACGATATGTGATTTGGCCTTGAAATCTCAGAATGTCGCATAATATTGCATTTTAAGCAAGTTTTCTGGCATTTTGTTTCCTACGAAAAATCACCGAATTTAGCAATATTTTGACGTTTATCATCTCTTTTTCCTCTATGTGACCTAAACAAAATATCATCGAATTAGGCAATATTTTGCCGTTTTTCCACGTTTTTTTTTAATTTTCAGTTTATGGGTATTAATTCATTATATATACGATAAAAATGATGCAAACACATAATTGATTAGATAATAACCTTAAATACTTCATTTTCAATCAACTATTTGTTTCTCGTTAAAATACTGAGTAAGATATTGAAAAGGGGAGAAGTTCTGTTTTTATTGCATATATCGACGTTTCAGCCGGAATAGAGCGGTTTTCGTGTACATCTTCCATCGGTAATATAAACGGAAAATCAGGAACATTTTAGTTAAATCTAATGAAAACACATTGGTTTTTATCATTTGTATATTTGAACAACATTGTCATATGTCTTTTCTTGGATCTAAATAATACGAAACCTCGCTCCATGATTTGAAGTTAAAATCCTCATATATGGTAAAATAGTGACTTTTTTCATATAGTGCTATTTTCCGTAAATATATTCGTTTTTACGCATATTTCGATACTATTTCATGTCGTATCACGATATGTGATTTGGCCTTCATATCTCAGAATTTCGCGTAATATTGCATTTTAAGCAAGTTTTCTTGCATTTTGTTTCGTACGAAAAATCACCGAATTTAGCAATATTTTGACGTTTATCATCTCCTTTTCCTTTATGTGATTTAAACAAAATATCATCGAATTAGGCAATATTTTGCCGTTTTTCCACGTTTTTTTGAATTTTCAGTTTATAGGTAATAATTCATTATATATACGATAAAAATGATGCAAACACATAGTTGATTAGATAATAACCTTAAATACTTCATTTTCAATCAACTATTTGTTTCTCGATAAAATACTGAGTAAGTTATTTAAAAGGGGGGAAGTTCTGTTTATATTGCATATATCGACGTTTCAGCTGTAATAGAGCGGTTTTCGTGTACATCTTTCATCTGTAATATAAACGGAAAATCAGGAACATTTTAGATAATTCAAATGAAAACACATTGGTTTTTATCATTTGTATTGGAAACAACATTGTCATATGTCTTTTCTTGGATCTAAATAATACGAAACCTCGCTCTATGATTTGAAGTTAAAATCCTCATATATGGTAAAATAGTGACTTTTTTCACGTTTTTCATGCAGTGTGATTTTACATCTTCCATCTGTAATATAAACGGAAAATCAGGAACATTTTAGTTAATTCTAATGAAAACACATTGTTTTTTGTCATTTGTATTGGAAACAACATTGTCATATGTCTTTTCTTGGATCTAAATAATACGAAACCTCGCTCTATGATTTGAAGTTAAAATCCTCATATATGGTAAAATAGTGATTTTTTTCACGTTTTTCATGCAGTGTGATTTTTCATCTTCCATCTGTAATATAAACGGAAAATCAGGAACATTTTAGTTAATTCTAATGAAAGCACATTGTTTTTTATCATTTGTATTGGAAACAACATTGTCATATGTCTTTTCTTGGATCTAAATAATACGAAACCTCGCTCTATGATTTGAAGTTAAAATCCTCAAATATGGTAAAATAGTGACTTTTTCACGTTAATCATGTAGTTTGATATTACGCAAATATATTAATTTTTACCAATATTTCGATACTATTTCATGTAGTATCACGATATGTGATTTGGCCTTCAAATCTCAGAATGTCGCATAATATTGCATTTTAAGCAAGTTTTCTTGCATTTTGTTTCGTACGAAAAATCACCGAATTTAGCAATATTTTGACGTTTATCATCTCTTTTTCCTCTATGTGATTTAAACAAAATATCATCGAATTAGGCAATATTTTGCCGTTTTTCCACGTTTTTTTGAATTTTTAGTTTATGGGTATTAATTCATTATATATACGATAAAAATGATGCAAACACATAATTGATTAGATAATAACCTTAAATACTTCATTTTGAATCAACTATTTGTTTCTCGTTAAAATACTGAGTAAGATATTGAAAAGGGGAGAAGTTCTGTTTTTATTGCATATATCGACGTTTCAGCCGGAATAGAGCGGTTTTCGTGTACATCTTCCATCGGTAATTTAAACGGAAAATCAGGAACATTTTAGTTAATTCTAATGAAAACACATTGGTTTTTATCATTTGTATATTTGAACAACATTGTCATATGTCTTTTCTTCGATCTAAATAATACGAAACCTCGCTCCATGATTTGAAGTTAAAATCCTCATATATGGTAAAATAGTGACTTTTTTCATGTAGTGTTATTTTACGTAAATATATTCGTTTTTACGAATATTTCGATACTATTTCATGTAGTATCACGATATGTGATTTGGCCTTCAAATCTCAGAATTTCGCGTAATATTGCATTTTAAGCAAGTTTTCTTGCATTTTGTTTCGTACGAAAAATCACCGAATTTAGCAATATTTTGACGTTTATCATCTCCTTTTCCTTCATGTGATTTAAACAAAATATCATCGAATTAGGCAATATTTTGCCGTTTTTCCACGTTTTTGTGAATTTTCAGTCTATGGGAATTAATTCAATAAATATACGATAAAAATGATGCAAACACTTAATTGATTAGAAATTAAAATTAAATACTTCATTTTCAATCAACCATTTGTTTCTCGTTAAAGTACCGAGTAGGATATTGAAGAGGGGAGAAGTTCGGTTTTTATTGCATATATCAACGTTTCAGCCGGAAAAGAGCGGTTTTCGTGTACATCTTCCATCGGTAATATAAACGGAAAATCAGGAACATTTTAGTTAATTCTAATGAAAACACATTGGTTTTTATCATTTGAATTGGAAACAACATTGTCATATGTCTTTTCATGGATCTAAATAATACGAAACCTCGCTCTATGATTTGAAGTTAAAATCCTCATATATGGTAAAATAGTGATTTTTTCACGTTTTTCATGTAGTGTGATTTTACGTAAATATATTCGTTTTTACCAATATTTCGATACTATTTCATGTAGTATCACGATACGTGATTTGGCCTTCAAATCTCAGAATTTCGCGTAATATTGCATTTTAAGCAAGTTTTCTTGCATTTTGTTTCGTACGAAAAATCATCGAATTTAGCAATATTTTGACGTTTATTATCTCCTTTTCTTTTATGGGAATAAACAAAATATCATCGAATTAGGCAATATTCGGCCGTTTTTCCAAGTTTTGTGAATTTTCGGTCTATGGGTATTAATTCAATAAATATACGATACAAATGATGCAAACACATAATTGATTAGAAAATAACCTTAAATACTTCATTTTCAATCAACCATTTGTTTCTCGTTAAAATACTGAGTAGGATTTTGAAGAGGGGAGAAGTTCGGTTTTTATTGCATATATCGACGTTTCTGCCGGAATAGAGCGGTTTTCGTGTACATCTTCTATCGGTAATTTAAACGGAAAATCAGGAACATTTTAGTTAATTCTAATGAAAACACATTGGTTTTCATCATTTGTATATTTGAACAACATTGTCATATGTCTTTTCTTGGATCTAAATAATACGAAACCTCGCTCCATGATTTGAAGTTAAAATCCTCATATATGGTAAAATAGTGACTTTTTTCATGTAATGTTATTTTACGTAAATATATTCGTTTTTACGAATATTTCGATACTATTTCATGTAGTATCACGATAGGTGATTTGGCCTTCAAATCTCTGAATTTCGCGTAATATTGCATTTTAAGCAAGTTTTCTTGCATTTTGTTTCGTACGAAAAATCACCGAATTTAGCAATATTTTGACGTTTATCATCTCCTTTTTCTTTATGTGATTTAAACAAAATATCATCGAATTAAGCAATATTTTGCCGTTTTTCCACGTTTTTTTGAATTTTCAGTTTATAGGTAATAATTCATTATATATACGATAAAAATGATGCAAACACATAGTTGATTAGATAATAACCTTAAATACTTCATTTTCAATCAACTATTTGTTTCTCGATAAAATACTGAGTAAGTTATTTAAAAGGGGGGAAGTTCTGTTTATATTGCATATATCGACGTTTCAGCTGTAATAGAGCGGTTTTCGTGTACATCTTTCATCTGTAATATAAACGGAAAATCAGGAACATTTTAGATAATTCTAATGAAAACACATTGGTTTTTATCATTTGTATTGGAAACAACATTGTCATATGTCTTTTCTTGGATCTAAATAATACGAAACCTCGCTCTATGATTTGAAGTTAAAATCCTCATATATGGTAAAATAGTGACTTTTTTCACGTTTTTCAAGCAGTGTGATTTTTCATCTTCCATCTGTAATATAAACGGAAAATCAGGAACATTTTAGTTAATTCTAATGAAAGCACATTGTTTTTTATCATTTGTATTGGAAACAACATTGTCATATGCCTTTTCTTGGATCTAAATAATACGAAACCTCGCTCTATGATTTGAAGTTAAAATCCTCAAATATGGTAAAATAGTGACTTTTTCACGTTAATCATGTAGTTTGATATTACGCAAATATATTAATTTTTACCAATATTTCGATACTATTTCATGTAGTATCACGATATGTGATTTGGCCTTCAAATCTCAGAATGTCGCATAATATTGCATTTTAAGCAAGTTTTCTTGCATTTTGTTTCGTTCGAAAAATCACCGAATTTAGCAATATTTTGACGTTTATCATCTCTTTTTCCTCTATGTGATTGAAACAAAATATCATCGAATTAGGCAATATTTTGCCGTTTTTCCACGTTTTTTTGAATTTTTAGTTTATGGGTATTAATTCCTTATATAAACGATAAAAATGATGCAAACACATAATTGATTAGATAATAACCTTAAATACTTCATTTTCAATCAACTATTTGTTTCTCGTTAAAATACTGAGTAAGATATTGAAAAGGGGAGAAGTTCTGTTTTTATTGCATATATCGACGTTTCAGCCGGAATAGAGCGGTTTTCGTGTACATCTTCCATCGGTAATTTAAACGGAAAATCAGGAACATTTTAGTTAATTCTAATGAAAACACATTGGTTTTTATCATTTGTATATTTGAACAACATTGTCATATGTCTTTTCTTGGATCTAAATAATACGAAACCTCGCTCCATGATTTGAAGTTAAAATCCTCATATATGGTAAAATAGTGACTTTTTTCATGTAGTGTTATTTTACGTAAATATATTTGTTTTTACGAATATTTCGATACTATTTCATGTAGTATCACGATAGGTGATTTGGCCTTCAAATCTCAGAATTTCGCGTAATATTGTATTATAAGCAAGTTTTCTTGCATTTTGTTTCGTACGAAAAATCACCGAATTTAGCAATATTTTGACGTTTATCATCTCCTTTTCCTTCATGTGATTTAAACAAAATATCATCGAATTAGGCAATATTTTGCCGTTTTTCCACGTTTTTGTGAATTTTCAGTCTATGGGAATTAATTCAATAAATATACGATAAAAATGATGCAAACACTTAATTGATTAGAAATTAAAATTAAATACTTCATTTTCAATCAACCATTTGTTTCTCGTTAAAGTACCGAGTAGGATATTGAAGAGGGGAGAAGTTCGGTTTTTATTGCATATATCAACGTTTCAGCCGGAAAAGAGCGGTTTTCGTGTACATCTTCCATCGGTAATATAAACGGAAAATCAGGAACATTTTAGTTAATTCTAATGAAAACACATTGGTTTTTATCATTTGAATTGGAAACAACATTGTCATATGTCTTTTCATGGATCTAAATAATACGAAACCTCGCTCTATGATTTGAAGTTAAAATCCTCATATATGGTAAAATAGTGATTTTTTCACGTTTTTCATGTAGTGTGATTTTACGTAAATATATTCGTTTTTACCAATATTTCGATACTATTTCATGTAGTATCACGATACGTGATTTGGCCTTCAAATCTCAGAATTTCGCGTAATATTGCATTTTAAGCAAGTTTTCTTGCATTTTGTTTCGTACGAAAAATCATCGAATTTAGCAATATTTTGACGTTTATTATCTCGTTTTCTTTTATGGGAATAAACAAAATGTCATCGAATTAGGCAATATTCGGCCGTTTTTCCAAGTTTTGTGAATTTTCGGTCTATGGGTATTAATTCAATATATATACGATACAAATGATGCAAACACATAATTGATTAGAAAATAACCTTAAATACTTCATTTTCAATCAACCATTTGTTTCTCGTTAAAATACTGAGTAGGATTTTGAAGAGGGGAGAATATCGGTTTTTATTGCATATATCGACGTTTCTGCCGGAATAGAGCGGTTTTCGTGTACATCTTCTAGCGGTAATTTAAACGGAAAATCAGGAACATTTTAGTTAATTCTAATGAAAACACATTGGTTTTCTTCATTTGTATATTTGAACAACATTGTCATATGTCTTTTCTTGGATCTAAATAATACGAAACCTCGCTCCATGATTTGAAGTTAAAATCCTCATATATGGTAAAATAGTGACTTTTTTCATGTAATGTTATTTTACGTAAATATATTCGTTTTTACGAATATTTCGATACTATTTCATGTAGTATCACGATAGGTGATTTGGCCTTCAAATCTCTGAATTTCGCGTAATATTGCATTTTAAGCAAGTTTTCTTGCATTTTGTTTCGTACGAAAAATCACCGAATTTAGCAATATTTTGACGTTTATCATCTCCTTTTTCTTTATGTGATTTAAACAAAATATCATCGAATTAGGCAATATTTTGCCGTTTTTCCACGTTTTTGTGAATTTTCAGTCTATTTGTATTAATTCAATAAATATACGATAAAAATGATGCAAACACATAATTGATTAGATAATAACCTTAAATACTTCATTTTCAATCAACTATTTGTTTCTCGATAAAATTCTGAGTAAGTTATTGAAAAGGGGGGAAGTTCTGTTTTATTGCATATATCGACGTTTCAGCCGGAATAGAGCGGTTTTCGTGTACATCTTCCATCGGTAATATAAACGGAAAATCAGGAACATTTTAGTTAATTCTAATGAAAACACATTGGTTTTTATCATTTGTATTGGAAACAACATTGTCATATGTCTTTTCATGGATCTAAATAATACGAAACCTCGCTCTATGATTTGAAGTTAAAATCCTCATATAGGGTAAAATAGTGATTTTTTTCACGTTTTTCATGTAGTGTGATTTTACGTAAATATATTCGTTTTTACCAATATTTCGATACTATTTCATGTAGTATCACGATACGTGATTTGGCCTTCAAATATCAGAATTTCACGTAATATTGCATTTTAAGCAAGTTTTCTTGCATTGTGTTTCGTACGAAAAATCATCGAATTTAGCAAAATTTTGACGTTTATTATCTCCTTTTCCTTTATGGGAATAAACAAAATATCATCGAATTAGGCAATATTCGGCCGTTTTTCCAAGTTTTGTGAATTTTCGGTCTATGGGTATTAATTCAATAAATATACGATACAAATGATGCAAACACATAATTGATTAGAAAATAACCTTAAATTCTTCATTTTCAATCAACCATTTGTTTCTCGTTAAAATACTGAGTAGGATTTTGAAGAGGGGAGAAGTTCAGTTTTTATTGCATATATCGACGTTTCAGCCGGATTAGAGCGGTTTTACGTGTACATCTTCCATCTGTAATATAAACGGAAAATCAGGAACATTTTAGTTAATTCTAATGAAAACACATTGTTTTTTATCATTTGTATTGGAAACAACATTGTCATATGTCTTTTCTTGGATCTAAATAATACGAAACCTCGCTCTATGATTTGACGTTAAAATCCTCAAATATGGTAAAATAGTGACTTTTTCACGTTAATCATGTAGTTCGATATTACGCAAATATATTAATTTTTACCAATATTTCGATACTATTTCATGTAGTATCACGATATGTGATTTGGCCTTCAAATCTCAGAATGTCGCATAATATTGCATTTTAAGCAAGTTTTCTTGCATTTTGTATCGTACGAAAAATCTCCGAATTTAGCAATATTTTGACTTTCATCATCTCTTTTTCCTCTATGTGATTTAAACAAAATATCATCGAATTAGGCAATATTTTGCCGTTTTTCCACGTTTTTTTGAATTTTTAGTTTATGGGTATTAATTCATTATATATACGATAAAAATGATGCAAACACATAATTGATTAGATAATAACCTTAAATACTTCATTTTCAATCAACTATTTGTTTCTCGTTAAAATACTGAGTAAGATATTGAAAAGGGGAGAAGTTCTGTTTTTATTCCATATATCGACGTTTCAGCCGGAATAGAGCGGTTTTCGTATACATCTTCCATCGGTAATTTAAACGGAAAATCAGGAACATTTTAGTTAATTCTAATGAAAACACATTGGTTTTTATCATTTGTATATATGAACAACATTGTCATATGTCTTTTCTTGGATCTAAATAATACGAAACCTCGCTCCATGATTTGAAGTTAAAATCCTCATATATGGCAAAATAGTGACTTTTTTCATGTAGTGTTATTTTACGTAAATATATTCGTTTTACGAATATTTCGATACTATTTCATGTAGTATCACGATATGTGATTTGGCCTTCAAATCTCAGAATTTCGCGTAATATTGCATTTTAAGCAAGTTTTCTTGCATTTTGTTTCGTACGAAAAATCACCGAATTTAGCAATATTTTGACGTTTATCATCTCCTTTTCCTTTATGGGAATAAACAAAATATCATCGAATTAGGCAATATTCGGCCGTTTTTCCAAGTTTTGTGAATTTTCGGTCTATGGGTATTAATTCAATAAATATACGATACAAATGATGCAAACACATAATTGATTAGAAAATAACCTTAAATACTTCATTTTCAATCAACCATTTGTTTCTCGTTAAAATACTGAGTAGGATTTTGAAGAGGGGAGAAGTTCAGTTTTTATTGCATATATCGACGTTTCAGCCGGATTAGAGCGGTTTTACGTGTACATCTTCCATCTG
Source organism: Procambarus clarkii (assembly GCF_040958095.1). Classification (NCBI taxonomy): domain Eukaryota; kingdom Metazoa; phylum Arthropoda; class Malacostraca; order Decapoda; family Cambaridae; genus Procambarus; species Procambarus clarkii. Next base: position 18,906,422 of record NC_091177.1, read on the forward strand.
TAATATAAACGGAAAATCAGGAACATTTTAGTTAATTCTAATGAAAACACATTGTTTTTTATCATTTGTATTGGAAACAACATTGTCATATGTCTTTTCTTGGATCTAAATAATACGAAACCTCGCTCTATGATTTGAAGTTAAAATCCTCAAATATGGTAAAATAGTGACTTTTTCACGTTAATCATGTAGTTTGATATTATGCAAATATATTAATTTTTACCAATATTTCGATACTATTTCATGTAGTATCACGATATGTGATTTGGCCTTCAAATCTCAGAATTTCACATAATATTGCATTTTAAGCAAGTTTTCTTGCATTTTGTTTCGTACGAAAAATCACCGAATTTAGCAATATTTTGACGTTTATCATCTCTTTTTCCTCTATGTGATTCAAACAAAATATTATCGAATTAGGCAATATTTTGCCGTTTTTCCACGTTTTTTTAACACTTTCGCGCTCTCGGCTCTCAAAAAAAAACAATACCCCAGATGCTTTCGGCACTTCGCGCGCCTACGCGGTAAGACCGAAAAAGTGTACACTCTTTTTACTGTCCTGACAATAATTGAAGGCGCACTTATTTAAATTTGGTATCACTGTATTCGCAATGGAATTGTCTATAAGAGCATACCTATAAAATGCCGCCCAAGCATAAGGACTGTCAACACCAAATAAAAAACTATTCAGATCACTCGCCAAGAGCGCCAAACAGCAACAAAATGTTTCCACTCTCTTAATGGTTGCGAAGCCTACAGTTGTCCTACATCGCTAATTGTGGTATCATTGGAATTGCAATATAAAATTCTCTACATGGACATATGCATATAAATATAGATTTAATGTCGTAGCCCACCCAAAACAATGTGGGAAGTGGCCGAAGTGTTACCCGCGGCAGCATATCGGCGAAACTCGCTTTGAAAAGTGTATATTCAATTCACTGTCCTGACATTATTTGTCGATGTAAGTATTTCATTTTTGTACCAATGTGCTCGCAATAGAATGTTCTATAAGAAGATAAGTATTAAAGGTCACATAAGGATGCGTTCGACCGGCAACATATATAAAAACTACGTCGATTACACTCGTCGTGTCAATAATACAATTGTTTTACCACGATGATTCACTGCCACACCGTTTTCTTTTATAAGCTGTTCGGCTATTAGAGAAAACGTAAATTTCATGGCAGACATTTGTATACTATTCCCAAGTTGATCGGATAATAAATGGATTTTATACAAATGTTTTTTCGATGGACTACAGGCGTCGTCTGTTATGCGGTGACGCATAAAAAACGGTGACGACTCATGGATAATCCTAAGCGCGAAAGTGTTAATTTTTAGTTTATGGGTATTAATTCATTATATATACGATAAAAATGATGCAAACACATAATTGATTAGATAATAATCCTTAAATACTTCATTTTCAATCAACTATTTGTTTCTCGTTAAAATACTGAGTAAGATATTGAAAAGGGGAGAAGTTCTGTTTTTATTGCATATATCGACGTTTCAGCCGGAATAGAGCGGTTTTCGTGTACATCTTCCATCGGTAATTTAAACGGAAAATCAGGAACATTTTAGTTAATTCTAATGAAAACACATTGGTTTTTATCATTTGTATATTTGAACAACATTGTCATATGTCTTTTCTTCGATCTAAATAATACGAAACCTCGCTCCATGATTTGAAGTTAAAATCCTCATATATGGTAAAATAGTGACTTTTTTCATGTAGTGTTATTTTACGTAAATATATTCGTTTTTACGAATATTTCGATACTATTTCATGTAGTATCACGATATGTGATTTGGCCTTCAAATCTCAGAATTTCGCGTAATATTGCATTTTAAGCAAGTTTTCTTGCATTTTGTTTCGTACGAAAAATCACCGAATTTAGCAATATTTTGACGTTTATCATCTCCTTTTCCTTCATGTGATTTAAACAAAATATCATCGAATTAGGCAATATTTTGCCGTTTTTCCACGTTTTTGTGAATTTTCAGTCTATGGGAATTAATTCAATAAATATACGATAAAAATGATGCAAACACTTAATTGATTAGAAATTAAAATTAAATACTTCATTTTCAATCAACCATTTGTTTCTCGTTAAAGTACCGAGTAGGATATTGAAGAGGGGAGAAGTTCGGTTTTTATTGCATATATCAACGTTTCAGCCGGAAAAGAGCGGTTTTCGTGTACATCTTCCATCGGTAATATAAACGGAAAATCAGGAACATTTTAGTTAATTCTAATGAAAACACATTGGTTTTTATCATTTGAATTGGAAACAACATTGTCATATGTCTTTTCATGGATCTAAATAATACGAAACCTCGCTCTATGATTTGAAGTTAAAATCCTCATATATGGTAAAATAGTGATTTTTTCACGTTTTTCATGTAGTGTGATTTTACGTAAATATATTCGTTTTTACCAATATTTCGATACTATTTCATGTAGTATCACGATACGTGATTTGGCCTTCAAATCTCAGAATTTCGCGTAATATTGCATTTTAAGCAAGTTTTCTTGCATTTTGTTTCGTACGAAAAATCATCGAATTTAGCAATATTTTGACGTTTATTATCTCGTTTTCTTTTATGGGAATAAACAAAATATCATCGAATTAGGCAATATTCGGCCGTTTTTCCAAGTTTTGTGAATTTTCGGTCTATGGGTATTAATTCAATATATATACGATACAAATGATGCAAACACATAATTGATTAGAAAATAACCTTAAATACTTCATTTTCAATCAACCATTTGTTTCTCGTTAAAATACTGAGTAGGATTTTGAAGAGGGGAGAAGTTCGGTTTTTATTGCATATATCGACGTTTCTGCCGGAATAGAGCGGTTTTCGTGTACATCTTCTAGCGGTAATTTAAACGGAAAATCAGGAACATTTTAGTTAATTCTAATGAAAACACATTGGTTTTCTTCATTTGTATATTTGAACAACATTGTCATATGTCTTTTCTTGGATCTAAATAATACGAAACCTCGCTCCATGATTTGAAGTTAAAATCCTCATATATGGTAAAATAGTGACTTTTTTCATGTAATGTTATTTTACGTAAATATATTCGTTTTTACGAATATTTCGATACTATTTCATGTAGTATCACGATAGGTGATTTGGCCTTCAAATCTCTGAATTTCGCGTAATATTGCATTTTAAGCAAGTTTTCTTGCATTTTGTTTCGTACGAAAAATCACCGAATTTAGCAATATTTTGACGTTTATCATCTCCTTTTTCTTTATGTGATTTAAACAAAATATCATCGAATTAGGCAATATTTTGCCGTTTTTCCACGTTTTTGTGAATTTTCAGTCTATTTGTATTAATTCAATAAATATACGATAAAAATGATGCAAACACATAATTGATTAGATAATAACCTTAAATACTTCATTTTCAATCAACTATTTGTTTCTCGATAAAATTCTGAGTAAGTTATTGAAAAGGGGGGAAGTTCTGTTTTATTGCATATATCGACGTTTCAGCCGGAATAGAGCGGTTTTCGTGTACATCTTCCATCGGTAATATAAACGGAAAATCAGGAACATTTTAGTTAATTCTAATGAAAACACATTGGTTTTTATCATTTGTATTGGAAACAACATTGTCATATGTCTTTTCATGGATCTAAATAATACGAAACCTCGCTCTATGATTTGAAGTTAAAATCCTCATATAGGGTAAAATAGTGATTTTTTTCACGTTTTTCATGTAGTGTGATTTTACGTAAATATATTCGTTTTTACCAATATTTCGATACTCTTTCATGTAGTATCACGATACGTGATTTGGCCTTCAAATATCAGAATTTCACGTAATATTGCATTTTAAGCAAGTTTTCTTGCATTGTGTTTCGTACGAAAAATCATCGAATTTAGCAAAATTTTGACGTTTATTATCTCCTTTTCCTTTATGGGAATAAACAAAATATCATCGAATTAGGCAATATTCGGCCGTTTTTCCAAGTTTTGTGAATTTTCGGTCTATGGGTATTAATTCAAGAAATATACGATACAAATGATGCAAACACATAATTGATTAGAAAATAACCTTAAATACTTCATTTTCAATCAACCATTTGTTTCTCGTTAAAATACTGAGTAGGATTTTGAAGAGGGGAGAAGTTCAGTTTTTATTGCATATATCGACGTTTCAGCCGGATTAGAGCGGTTTTACGTGTACATCTTCCATCTGTAATATAAACGGAAAATCAGGAACATTTTAGTTAATTCTAATGAAAACACATTGTTTTTTATCATTTGTATTGGAAACAACATTGTCATATGTCTTTTCTTGGATCTAAATAATACGAAACCTCGCTCTATGATTTGACGTTAAAATCCTCAAATATGGTAAAATAGTGACTTTTTCACGTTAATCATGTAGTTCGATATTACGCAAATATATTAATTTTTACCAATATTTCGATACTATTTCATGTAGTATCACGATATGTGATTTGGCCTTCAAATCTCAGAATGTCGCATAATATTGCATTTTAAGCAAGTTTTCTTGCATTTTGTATCGTACGAAAAATCTCCGAATTTAGCAATATTTTGACTTTCATCATCTCTTTTTCCTCTATGTGATTTAAACAAAATATCATCGAATTAGGCAATATTTTGCCGTTTTTCCACGTTTTTTTGAATTTTTAGTTTATGGGTATTAATTCATTATATATACGATAAAAATGATGCAAACACATAATTGATTAGATAATAACCTTAAATACTTCATTTTCAATCAACTATTTGTTTCTCGTTAAAATACTGAGTAAGATATTGAAAAGGGGAGAAGTTCTGTTTTTATTCCATATATCGACGTTTCAGCCGGAATAGAGCGGTTTTCGTATACATCTTCCATCGGTAATTTAAACGGAAAATCAGGAACATTTTAGTTAATTCTAATGAAAACACATTGGTTTTTATCATTTGTATATATGAACAACATTGTCATATGTCTTTTCTTGGATCTAAATAATACGAAACCTCGCTCCATGATTTGAAGTTAAAATCCTCATATATGGCAAAATAGTGACTTTTTTCATGTAGTGTTATTTTACGTAAATATATTCGTTTTACGAATATTTCGATACTATTTCATGTAGTATCACGATATGTGATTTGGCCTTCAAATCTCAGAATTTCGCGTAATATTGCATTTTAAGCAAGTTTTCTTGCATTTTGTTTCGTTCGAAAAATCACCGAATTTAGCAATATTTTGACGTTTATCATCTCCTTTTCCTTTATGGGAATAAACAAAATATCATCGAATTAGGCAATATTCGGCCGTTTTTCCAAGTTTTGTGAATTTTCGGTCTATGGGTATTAATTCAATAAATATACGATACAAATGATGCAAACACATAATTGATTAGAAAATAACCTTAAATACTTCATTTTCAATCAACCATTTGTTTCTCGTTAAAATACTGAGTAGGATTTTGAAGAGGGGAGAAGTTCAGTTTTTATTGCATATATCGACGTTTCAGCCGGATTAGAGCGGTTTTACGTGTACATCTTCCATCTGTAATATAAACGGAAAATCAGGAACATTTTAGTTAATTCTAATGAAAACACATTGTTTTTTATCATTTGTATTGGAAACAACATTGTCATATGTCTTTTCATGGATCTAAATAATACGAAACCTCGCTCTATGATTTGAAGTTAAAATCCTCAAATATGGTAAAATAGTGACTTTTTCACGTTAATCATGTAGTTTGATATTATGCAAATATATTAATTTTTACCAATATTTCGATACTATTTCATGTAGTATCACGATATGTGATTTGGCCTTCAAATCTCAGAATTTCACATAATATTGCATTTTAAGCAAGTTTTCTTGCATTTTGTTTCGTACGAAAAATCACCGAATTTAGCAATATTTTGACGTTTATCATCTCTTTTTCCTCTATGTGATTCAAACAAAATATTATCGAATTAGGCAATATTTTGCCGGTTCCACGTTTTTTTAACACTTTCGCGCTCTCGGCTCTCAAAAAAAAACAATACCCCAGATGCTTTCGGCACTTCGCGCGCCTACGCGGTAAGACCGAAAAAGTGTACACTCTTTTTACTGTCCTGACAATAATTGAAGGCGCACTTATTTAAATTTGGTATCACTGTATTCGCAATGGAATTGTCTATAAGAGCATACCTATAAAATGCCGCCCAAGCATAAGGACTGTCAACACCAAATAAAAAACTATTCAGATCACTCGCCAAGAGCGCCAAACAGCAACAAAATGTTTCCACTCTCTTAATGGTTGCGAAGCCTACAGTTGTCCTACATCGCTAATTGTGGTATCATTGGAATTGCAATATAAAATTCTCTACATGGACATATGCATATAAATATAGATTTAATGTCGTAGCCCACCCAAAACAATGTGGGAAGTGGCCGAAGTGTTACCCGCGGCAGCATATCGGCGAAACTCGCTTTGAAAAGTGTATATTCAATTCACTGTCCTGACATTATTTGTCGATGTAAGTATTTCATTTTTGTACCAATGTGCTCGCAATAGAATGTTCTATAAGAAGATAAGTATTAAAGGTCACATAAGGATGCGTTCGACCGGCAACATATATAAAAACTACGTCGATTACACTCGTCGTGTCAATAATACAATTGTTTTACCACGATGATTCACTGCCACACCGTTTTCTTTTATAAGCTGTTCGGCTATTAGAGAAAACGTAAATTTCATGGCAGACATTTGTATACTATTCCCAAGTTGATCGGATAATAAATGGATTTTATACAAATATTTTTTCGATGGACTACAGGCGTCGTCTGTTATGCGGTGACGCATAAAAAACGGTGACGACTCATGGATAATCCTAAGCGCGAAAGTGTTAATTTTTAGTTTATGGGTATTAATTCATTATATATACGATAAAAATGATGCAAACACATAATTGATTAGATAATAATCCTTAAATACTTCATTTTCAATCAACAATTTGTTTCTCGTTAAAATACTGAGTAAGATATTGAAAATGGGAGAAGTTCTGTTTTTATTGCATATATCGACGTTTCAGCCGGAATAGAGCGGTTTTCATGTACATCTTCCATCGGTAATTTAAACGGAAAATCAGGAATATTTTAGTTAATTCTAATGAAAACACATTGGTTTTCATCATTTGTATATTTGAACAACATTGTCATATGTCTTTTCTTGGATCTAAATAATACGAAACCTCGCTCTAGGATTTGAAGTTAAAATCCTCATATATGGTAAAATAGTGACTTTTTTCACGTTTTTCATGTAGCGTGATTTTACGTAAATATATTCATTTTTACCAATATTTCGATACTATTTCATGTAGTATCACGATATGTGATTTGGCCTTCAAATCTCAGAATGTCGCATAATATTGCATTTTAAGCAAGTTTTCTTGCATTTTGTTTCGTACGAAAAATCACCGAATTTAGCAATATTTTGACGTTTATCATCTCTTTTTCCTCTATGTGATTTAAACAAAATATCATCGAATTAGGCAATATTTTGCCGTTTTTCCACGTTTTTTTGAATTTTTAGTTTATGGGTATTAATTCATTATATATACGATAAAAATGATGCAAGCACATAATTGATTAGATAATAACCTTAAATACTTCATTTTCAATCAACTATTTGTTTCTCGTTAAAATACTGAGTAAGATATTGAAAAGGGGAGAAGTTCTGTTTTTATTGCATATATCGACGTTTCAGCCGGAATAGAGCGGTTTTCGTGTACATCTTCCATCGGTAATTTAAACGGAAAATCAGGAACATTTTAGTTAATTCTAATGAAAACACATTGGTTTTTATCATTTGTATATTTGAACAACATTGTCATATGTCTTTTCTTGGATCTAAATAATACGAAACTTCGCTCAATGATTTGAAGTTAAAATCCTTATATATGGTAAAATAATGACTTTTTTCATTTAGTGTTATTTTACGTAAATATATTCGTTTTTACGAATATTTCGATACTATTTCATGTAGTATCACGATATGTGATTTGGCCTTCATATCTCAGAATTTCGCGTAATATTGCATTTTAAGCAAGTTTTCTTGCATTTTGTTTCGTACGAAAAATCATCGAGTTTAGCAATATTTTGACGTTTATCATCTCCTTTTCCTTTATGTGATTTAAACAAAATATCATCGAATTAGGCAATATTTTGCCGTTTTTCCACGTTTTTGTGAATTTTCTGTCTATAATTATTAATTCAATAAATATACGATAAAAATGATGTAAACACATAATTGATTAGAAATTAACCTTAAATACTTCATTTTCAATCAACCATTTGTTTCTCGTTAAAATACCGAGTAGGATATTGAAGAGGGGGAGAAGTTCGGTTTTTATTGCATATATCGACGTTTCAGCCGGATTAGAGCGGTTTTACGTATACATCTTCCATCGGTAATATAAACGGCAAATCAGGAACATTTTAGATAATTCTAATGAAAACACATTAGTTTTTATCATTTGTATTAGAAACAACATTGTCATATGTCTTTTCTTGGATCTAAATAATACGAAACCTCGCTCTATGAATTGAAGTTAAAATCCTCATATATGGTAAAATAGTGACTTTTTTCACGTTTTTCATGTAGTGTGATTTTACGTAAATATATTCGTTTTTACCAATATTTCGATCCTATTTCATGTAGTATCACGATATGTGATTTGGCCTTCAAATCTCAGAATTTCGCGTAATATTGCATTTTAAGCAAGTTTTCTTGCATTTTGTTTCGTACGAAAAATCACCGAATTTAGCAATATTTTGACGTTTATCATCTCCTTTTCCTTTATGTGAACTAAACAAAATATCATCGAATTAGGCAATATTTTGCCGTTTTTCCAAGTTTTGTGAATTTTCTGTCTATGGGTATTAATTCAATAAATAAACGATACAAATGATGCAAACACATAATTGATTAGAAATTAACCTTAAATACTTCATTTTCAATCAACCATTTGTTTTTCGTTAAAATACCGAGTAGGATATTGAAGAGAGGAGAAGTTCGGTTTGTATTGCATATATCGACGTTTCAGCCGGAATAGAGCGGTTTTCGTGTACATCTTCCATCGGTAATATAAACGGAAAATCAGGAACATTTTAGTTAATTCTAATGAAAACACATTGGTTTTTATCATTTGTATTGGAAACAACATTGTCATATATCTTTTCTTGGATCTAAATAATACGAAACCTCGCTCTATGATTTGAAGTTAAAATCCTCATATATGGTAAAATAGTGACTTTTTTCACCTTTTTCATGTAGTGTGATTTTACGTAAATATATTCATTTTTACCAATATTTCCATACTATTTCATGTAGTATCACGATATGTGATTTGGCCTTCAAATCTCAGAATGTCGAATAATATTGCATTTTAAGCAAGTTTTCTTGCATTTTGTTTCGTACGAAAATTCACCGAATTTAGCAATATTTTGACGTTTATCATCTCCTTTTCCTTTATGTGATTTAAACAAAATATCATCGAATTAGGCAATATTTTGCCGTTTTTCCACGTTTTTTTGAATTTTCAGTTTATGGGTATTAATTCAATATATATACGATAAAAATGATGCAAGCAGATAATTGATTAGATAATAACCTTAAATACTTCATTTTCAATCAACTATTTGTTTCTCGTTAAAATACTGAGTAGGATATTGAAAAGAGGAGAAGTTCTGCTTTTATTGCATATATCGACGTTTCAGCCGGAATAGAGCGGTGTTCGTGTTTATCTTCCATCGGTAATATAAACGGAAAATCAGGAACATTTTAGTTAATTATAATGAAAACACATTGGTTTTTATCATTTGTATATAAAAACAACATTGTCATATGTCTTTTCTTGGACCTAAATAATACGAAACCTCGCTCCATGATTTGAAGTTAAAATCCTCATAAATGGTAAAATAGTGACTTTTTTCATGTATTGTGATTTTACGTAAATATATTCGTTTTAACAATATTTCGATACTATTTCATGTTGTATCACGATATGTGATTTGGCCTTCAAATCACAGAATTTCGCATAATATTGCATTTTAAGCAAGTTTTCTTGCATTTTGTTTCGTACGAAAAATCATCGAATTTAGCAATATTTTGACGTTTATCATCCCCTTTTCCTCTAATGTGATTTAAACAAAATATCATCGAATTAGGCAATATTTTGCCGTTTTTCCACGTTTTTTTTTTGAATTTTCAGTTTATGGGTATTAATTCATTATATATACGATAAAAATGATGCAAACACATAATTGATTAGATAATAACTTTAAATACTTCATTTTCAATCAACTATTTGTTTCTCGAAAAAATACTGAGTAAGTTATTGAAAAGGGTGGAAGTTCTGTTTTTATTGCATATATCGACGTTTCTGCCGTAATAGAGCGGTTTTCGTGTACATCTTCCATCGGTAATATAAACGAAAAATCAGGAACATTTTAGTTAATTCTAATGAAAACACATTGGTTTTTATCATTTGTATTGGAAACAACATTGTCATATGTCTTTTCTTGGATCTAAATAATACGAAACCTCGATCTATGATTTGAAGTTAAAATCCTCATATATGGTAAAATAGTGACTTTTTTCACGTTTTTCATGTAGTGTGATTTTTCGTAAATATATGCGTTTTACCAATATTTCGATACTATTTCATGTAATATCACGATACGTGATTTGGCCTTCAAATCTCAGAATTTTGCGTAATATTGCATTTTAAGCAAGTTTTCTTGCATTATGTTTCATACGAAAAATCATCGAATTTAGCAATATTTTGACGTTTATCATCTCCTTTTCCTTTATGTGAATTAAACAAAATATCATCGAATTAGGCAATATTTTGCTGTTTTTCCAAGTTTTGTGAATTATCAGTCTATGTGTATTAATTCAATAAATATACGATACAAATGATTCAAACACATAATTGATTAGAAATTAAACTTAAATACTTCGTTTTCAATCAACCATTTGTTTCTCGTTAAAATACTGAGTAGAATATTGACGAGGGGAGAAGTTCGTTTTGTATTGCATATATCGACGTTTCAGCCGGATTAGAGCGATTTTACGTGTACATCTTCCATCGGTAATTTAAACGGAAAATCAGGAACATTTTAGTTAATTCTAATGAAAACACATTGTTTTTTATCATTTGTATTGGAAACAACATTGTCATATGTCTTTTCTTGGATCTAAATAATACGAAACCTCGCTCTATGATTTGAAGTTAAAATCCTCAAATATGGTAAAATAGTGACTTTTTCACGTTAATCATGTAGTTTGATATTACGTAAATATATTCATTTTAACCAATATTTCGATACTATTTCATGTCGTATCACGATATGTGATTTGGCCTTCAAATCTCAGAATTTCGCATAATATTGCATTTTAAGCAAGTTTTCTTGCATTTTGTTTCGTACGAAAAATCATCGAATTTAGCAATATTTTGACGTTTATCATCCCCTTTTCCTCTAATGTGATTTAAACAAAATATCATCGAATTAGGCAATATTTTGCCGTTTTTCCACGTTTTTTTGAATTTTCAGTTTATGGGTATTAATTCATTATATATACGATAAAAATGATGCAAACACATAATTGATTAGATAATAACTTTAAATACTTCATTTTCAATCAACTATTTGTTTCTCGAAAAAATACTGAGTAAGTTATTGAAAAGGGGGGAAGTTCTGTTTTTATTGCATATATCGACGTTTCAGCCGTAATAGAGCGGTTTTCGTGTACATCTTCCATCGGTAATATAAACGAAAAATCAGGAACATTTTAGTTAATTCTAATGAAAACACATTGGTTTTTATCATTTGTATTGGAAACAACATTGTCATATGTCTTTTCTTGGATCTAAATAATACGAAACCTCGATCTATGATTTGAAGTTAAAATCCTCATATATGGTAAAATAGTGACTTTTTTCACGTTTTTCATGTAGTGTGATTTTACGTAAATATATGCGTTTTACCAATATTTCGATACTATTTCATGTAATATCACGATACGTGATTTGGCCTTCAAATCTCAGATTTTTGCGTAATATTGCATTTTAAGCAAGTTTTCTTGCATTATGTTTCATACGAAAAATCATCGAATTTATCAATATTTTGACGTTTATCATCTCCTTTTCATTTATGTGAATTAAACAAAATATCATCGAATTAGGCAATATTTTGCTGTTTTTCCAAGTTTTGTGAATTTTCAGTCTATGTGTATTAATTCAATAAATACACGATACAAATGATTCAAACACATAATTGATTAGAAATTAAACTTAAATACTTCGTTTTCAATCAACCATTTGTTTCTCGTTAAAATACTGAGTAGAATATTGACGTGGGGAGAAGTTCGTTTTGTATTGCATATATCGACGTTTCAGCCGGATTAGAGCGATTTCACGTGTACATCTTCCATCGGTAATTTAAACGGAAAATCAGGAACATTTTAGTTAATTCTAATGAAAACACATTGTTTTTTATCATTTGTATTGGAAACAACATTGTCATATGTCTTTTCTTGGATCTAAATAATACGAAACCTCGCTCTATGATTTGAAGTTAAAATCCTCAAATATGGTAAAATAGTGACTTTTTCACGTTAATCATGTAGTTTGATATTACGTAAATATATTCATTTTAACCAATATTTCGATACTATTTCATGTAGTATCACGATATGTAATTTGGCCTTCAAATCTCAGAATGTCGCATAATATTGCATTTTAAGCAAGTTTTCTTGCATTTTGTTTCGTACGAAAATTCACCGAATTTAGCAATATTTTGACGTTTATCATCTCCTTTTCCTTTATGTGATTTAAACAAAATATCATCGAATTAGGCAATATTTTGCTGTTTTTCCACGTTTTTTTGAATTTTCAGTTTATGGGTATTAATTCAATATATAAACGATAAAAATGATGCAAGCAGATAATTGATTAGATAATAACCTTAAATACTTCATTTTCAATCAACTATTTGTTTCTCGTTAAAATACTGAGTAGGATATTGAAAAGAGGAGAAGTTCTGTTTTTATTGCATATATCGACGTTTCAGCCGGAATAGAGCGGTGTTCGTGTTTATCTTCCATCGGTAATATAAACGGAAAATCAGGAACATTTTAGTTAATTCTAATGAAAACACATTGGTTTTTATCATTTGTATATAAAAACAACATTGTCATATGTCTTTTCTTGGACCTAAATAATACGAAACCTCGCTCCATGATTTGAAGTTAAAATCCTCATAAATGGTAAAATAGTGACTTTTTTCATGTAGTGTGATTTTACGTAAATGTATTCGTTTTAACAATATTTCGATACTATTTCATGTCGTATCACGATATGTGATTTGGCCTTCAAATCTCAGAATTTAGCATAATATTGCATTTTAAGCAAGTTTTCTTGCATTTTGTTTCGTACGAAAAATCACCGAATTTAGCAATATTTTGACGTTTATCATCTCCTTTTCCTTTATGTGATTTAAACAAAATATCATCGAATTAGGCAATATTTTGCCGTTTTCCACGTTTTTGTGAATTTTCTGTCTATAATTATTAATTCAATAAATATACGATAAAAATGATGTAAACACATAATTGATTAGAAATTAACCTTAAATACTTCATTTTCAATCAACCATTTGTTTCTCGTTAAAATACCGAGTAGGATATTGAAGAGGGGGAGAAGTTCGGTTTTTATTGCATATATCGACGTTTTAGCCGGATTAGAGCGGTTTTACGTATACATCTTCCATCGGTAATATAAACGGCAAATCAGGAACATTTTAGATAATTTTAATGAAAACACATTGGTTTTTATCATTTGTATTGGAAACAACATTGTCATATGTCTTTTCTTGGATCTAAATAATACGAAACCTCGCCATATGATTTGAAGTTAAAATCCTCATATATGGTAAAATAGTGACTTTTTTCACGTTTTTCATGTAGTGTGATTATACGTAAATATATGCGTTTTTACCAATATTTCGATACTATTTCATGTAGTATCACGATACGTGATTTAGCCTTCATATCTCAGAATTTTGCGTAATATTGCATTTTAAGCAAGTTTTCTTGCATTTTGTTTCGTACGAAAAATCACCGAATTTAGCAATATTTTGACGTTTATCATCTCCTTTTCCTCTATGTGAACTAAACAAAATATCATCGAATTAGGCAATATTTTGCCGTTTTTCCAAGTTTTGTGAATTTTCTGTCTATGGGTATTAATTCAATAAATATACGATACAAATGATGCAAACATATAATTGATTAGAAATTAACCTTAAATACTTCATTTTCAATCAACCATTTGTTTTTCGTTAAAATACCGAGTAGGATATTGAAGAGGGGAGAAGTTCGGTTTGTATTGCATATATCGACGTTTCAGCCGGAATAGAGCGGTTTTCGTGTACATCTTCCATCGGTAATATAAACGGAAAATCAGGAACATTTTAGTTAATTCTAATGAAAACACATTGGTTTTTATCATTTGTATTGGAAACAACATTGTCATATATCTTTTCTTGGATCTAAATAATACGAAACCTCGCTCTATGATTTGAAGTTAAAATCCTCATATATGGTAAAATAGTGACTTTTTTCACGTTTTTCATGTAGTGTGATTTTACGTAAATATATGCGTTTTACCAATATTTCGATACTATTTCATGTAATATCACGATACGTGATTTGGCCTTCAAATCTCAGAATTTTGCGTTATATTGCATTTTAAGCAAGTTTTCTTGCATTATGTTTCATACGAAAAATCATCGAATTTAGCAATATTTTGACGTTTATCATCTCCTTTTCCTTTATGTGAATTAAACAAAATATCATCGAATTAGGCAATATTTTGCTGTTTTTCCAAGTTTTGTGAATTTTCAGTCTATGTGTATTAATTCAATAAATATACGATACAAATGATTCAAACACATAATTGATTAGAAATTAAACTTAAATACTTCGTTTTCAATCAACCATTTGTTTCTCGTTAAAATACTGATTAGAATATTGACGAGGGGAGAAGTTCGTTTTGTATTGCATATATCGACGTTTCAGCCGGATTAGAGCGATTTTACGTGTACATCTTCCATCGGTAATTTAAACGGAAAATCAGGAACATTTTAGTTAATTCTAATGAAAACACATTGTTTTTTATCATTTGTATTGGAAACAACATTGTCATATTTCTTTTCTTGGATCTAAATAATACGAAACCTCGCTCTATGATTTGAAGTTAAAATCCTCAAATATGGTAAAATAGTGACTTTTTCACGTTAATCATGTAGTTTGATATTACGTAAATATATTCATTTTTACCAATATTTCGATACTATTTCATGTAGTATCACGATATGTAATTTGGCCTTCAAATCTCAGAATGTCGCATAATATTGCATTTTAAGCAAGTTTTCTTGCATTTTGTTTCGTACGAAAAATCATCGAATTTAGCAATATTTTGACGTTTATCATCCCCTTTTCCTCTATGTGATAAAAAAAAAAATATCATCGAATTAGGCAATATTTTGCTGTTTTTCCACGTTTTTTTGAATTTTCAGTTTATGGGTATTAATTCATTATATATACTATAAAAATGATGCAAACACATAATTGATTAGATTATATCCTTAAATACTTCATTTTCAATCAACTATTTGTTTCTCGAGAAAATACTGAGTAAGTTATTGAAAAGGGGGGAAGTTCTGTTTTTATTGCATATATCGACGTTTCAGCCGGAATAGAGCGGTTTTCGTGTACATCTTCCATCGGTAATATAAACGGAAAATCAGGAACATTTTAGTTAATTCTAATGAAAACACATTGGTTTTTATCATTTGTATTGGAAACAACATTGTCATATGTCTTTTCTTGGATCTAAATAATACGAAACCTCGCTCTATGATTTGAAGTTAAAATCCTCATATATGGTAAAATAGTGACTTTTTTCACGTTTTTCATGTAGTGTGATTTTACGTAAATATATTCATTTTTACCAATATTTCGATACTATTTCATGTAGTATCACGATACGTGATTTGGCCTTCAAATCTCAGAATTTCGCGTAATATTGCATTTTAAGCAAGTTTTCTTGCATTTTGTGTCGTACGAAAAATCCTCGAATTTAGCAATATTTTGACGTTTATCATCTCCTTTTCCTTTATGGGAATAAACAAAATATCATCGAATTAGGCAATATTTTGCCGTTTTTCCAAGTCTTGTGAATTTTAAGTCTATGGGTATTAATTCAATAAATATACGTTATAAATGATGCAAACACATAATTGATTAGAAAATATCCTTGAATACTTCATTTTCAATCAACTATTTGTTTCTCGTTAAAATACTGAGTAGGATATTGAAGAGGGGAGAAGTTCGGTTTTTATTGCATATATCGACGTTTCAGCCGGATTAGAGCGGTTTTACGTGTACATCTTCCATCTGTAATATAAACGGAAAATCAGGAACATTTTAGTTATATCTAATGAAAACACATTGTTTTTTATCATTTGTATTGAAAACAACATTGTCATATGTCTTTTTTTTTTAGATCTAAATAATACGAAACCACGCTCTATGATTTGAAGTTAAAATCCTCAAATATGGTAAAATAGTGACTTTTTCACGTTAATCATGTAGTTTGATATTACGCAAATATATTAATTTTTACCAATATTTCGATACTATTTTATGTAGTATCACGATATGTGGTTTGGCCTTCAAATGTCAGAATGTCGCATAATATTGCATTTTAAGCAAGTTTTCTTGCATTTTGTTTCGTACGAAAAATCACCGAATTTAGCAATATTTTGACGTTGATCATCTCTTTTTCCTCTGTGATTTAAACAAAATATCATCGAATTAGGCAATATTTTGCAGTTTTTCCACGTTATTTTGAATTTTTAGTTTATGGGTATTAATTCATTATATATACGATAAAAATGATGCAAACACATAATTGATTAGATAAGACCTTATTTATTAGATTGATTAGATTGATTAGACCTTAAATACTTCATTTTCAATCAACTATTTTTTTCTCGTTAAATACTGAGTAAGATATTGAAAAGGGGAGAAGTTCTGTTTTTATTGCATATATCGACGTTTCAGCCGGAATAGAGCGGTTGTCGTATACATCTTCCATCGGTAATTTAAACGGAAAATCAGGAACATTTTAGTTAAATCTAATGAAAACACATTGGTTTTTATCATTTGTATATTTGAACAACATTGTCATATGTCTTTTCTTGGACCTAAATAATACGAAACCTCGCTCCATGATTTGAAGTTAAAATCCTCATATATGGTAAAATAGTGACTTTTTTCATGTAGTGTTATTTTACGTAAATATATTCGTTTTTACGAATATTTCGATACTATTTCATGTAGTATCACGATATGTGATTTGGCCTTCAAATCTCAGAATTTCGCGTAATATTGCATTTTAAGCAAGTTTTCTTGCATTTTGTTTCGTACGAAAAATCATCGAATTTAGCAATATTTTGACGTTTATCATCCCCTTTTCCTCTATGTGATTTAAACAAAATATCATCGAAATAGGCAATATTTTGCCGTTTTTCCACGTTTTTTTGAATTTTCAGTTTATGGGTATTAATTCATTATATATACGATAAAAATGATGGAAACACATAGTTGATTAGATAATAACCTTAAATACTTCATTTTCAATCAACTATTTGTTTCTCGATAAAATACTGAGTAAGTTATTGAAAAGGGGGGAAGTTCTGTTTTTATTGCATATATCGACGTTTCAGCCGGAATAGAGCGGTTTTCGTGTACATCTTCCATCGGTAATATAAACGGAAAATCAGGAACATTTTAGTTAATTCTAATGAAAACACATTGGTTTCTATCATTTGTATTGGAAACAACATTGTCAAATGTCTTTTCTTGGATCTAAATAATCCGAAACCTCGCTCTATGATTTGACGTGTACATCTTCCATCGGTAATATAAACGGAAAATCAGGAACATTTTAGTTAATTCTAATGAAAACACATTGGTTTCTATCATTTGTATTGGAAACAACATTGTCATATGTCTTTTCTTGGATCTAAATAATACAAAACCTCGCTCTATGATTTGAAGTCACAATCCTCAAATATGGTAAAATAGTGACTTTTTCACGTTAATCATGTAGTTTGATATTACGCAAATATATTAATTTTTACCAATATTTCGATACTATTTCATGTAGTATCACGATATGTGATTTGGCCTTCAAATCTCAGAATGTCGCATAATATTGCATTTTAAGCATGTTTTCTTGCATTTTGTTTCGTACGAAAAATCACCGAAGTTAGCAATATTTTGACGTTTATCATCTCATTTTCCTCTATGTGATTTAAACAAAATATCATCGAATTATGCAATATTTTGCCGTTTTTCCACATTTTTTTGAACATTCAGTTTATGGGTATTAATTCATTATATATACGATAAAAATGATGCAAACACATAATTGATTAGATAATAACCTTAAATACTTCATTTTCAATCAACTATTTGTTTCTCGTTAAAATACTGAGTAAGATATTGAAAAGAGGAGAAGTTCTGTTTTTATTGCATATATCGACGTTTCTGCCGGAATAGAGCCGTTTTCGTGTAAATCTTCCATCGGTAATATAAACGGAAAATCAGGAACATTTTAGTTAATTCTTATGAAAACACATTGGTTTTTATCATTTGCATTGGAAACAACATTGTCATATGTCTTTTCTTGGATCTAAATAATACGAAACCTCGCTCCATGATTTGAAGTTAAAATCCTCATATATGGTAAAATAGTGACTATTTTCATGTAGTGTTATTTTACGTAAATATATTCGTTTTTACGAATATTTCGATACTCTTTCATGTAGTATCACGATATGTGATTTGCCCTTCAAATCTCAGAATTTCGCGTAATATAGCATTTTAAGCAAGTTTTCTTGCATTTTGTTTCGTACGAAAAATCACCGAATTTAGCAATATTTTGACGTTTAACACCTCTTTTTCCTCTATGTGATTTAAACAAAATATCATCGAATTAGGCAATATTTTGCCGTTTTTCCACGTTTTTTTTTAATTTTTAGTTTATGGGTATTAATTCATTATATATACGATAAAAATGATGCAAACACATAATTGATTAGATAATAACCTTAAATACTTCATTTTCAATCAACTATTTGTTTCTCGTTAAAATACTGAGTAAGATATTGAAAAGGGGAGAAGTTCTGTTTTTATTGCATATATCGACGTTTCAGCCGGAATAGAGCGGTTTTCGTGTACATCTTCCATCGGTAATATAAACGGAAAATCAGGAACATTTTAGTTAATTCAATTGAAAACACATTGGTTTGTATCATTTGTATTGGAAACAACATTGTCATATGTCTATTCTTGGATCTAAATAATACGAAACCTCGCTCCATGATTTGAAGTTAAAATCCTCAAATATGGTAAAATATTGACTTTTTCACGTTAATCATGTAGTTTGATATTACGTAAATATATTCGTTTTTACCAATATTTCGATACTATTTCATGTAGTATCACGATATGTGATTTGACATTCAAATCTCAGAATGTCGCATAATATTGCATTTTAAGCAAGTTTTCTTGCATTTTGTTTCGTACGAAAAATCATCGAATTTAGCAATATTTTGACGTTTATCATCCCCTTTTCCTCTATGTGATTTAAAAATAATATATTCGAATTAGGCAATATTTTGCTGTTTTTCCACGTTTTTTATGAATTTTCAGTTTATGGGTATTAATTCATTATATATATGATAAAAATGATGCAAACACATAATTGATTAGATAATAACCTTAAATACTTCATTTTCAATCAACTATTTGTTTCTCGATAAAATACTGAGTAAGTTATTGAAAAGGTGGGAAGTTCTGTTTTTATTGCATATATCGACGTTTCACCCGGAATAGAGCGGTTTTCGTGTACATTTTCCATCGGTAATTTAAACGGAAAATCAGGAACATTTTAGTTAATTCTAATGAAAACACATTGGTTTTTATCATTTGTATATTTGAACAACATTGTCATATGTCTTTTCTTGGATCTACATAATACGAAACCTCGCTCCATGATTTGAAGTTAAAATCCTCATATATGGTAAAATAGTGACTTTTTTCATGTAGTGTTATTTTACGTAAATATATTCGTTTTTACGAATATTTCGATACTATTTCATGTAGTATCACGATATGTGATTTGGCCTTCAAATCTCAGAATTTCGCGTAATATTGCATTTTAAGCAAGTTTTCTTGCATTTTGTTTCGTACGAAAAATCACCGAATTTAGCAATATTTTAACGTTTATCATCTCCTTTTCCTTTATGTGATTTAAACAAAATATCATCGAATTAGGCAATATTTTGCTGTTTTTCCAAGTTTTGTGAATTTTCAGTCTATGTGTATTAATTCAATAAATATACGATACAAATGATTCAAACACATAATTGATTAGAAATTAAACTTAAATACTTCGTTTTCAATCAACCATTTGTTTCTCGTTAAAATACTGATTAGAATATTGACGAGGGGAGAAGTTCGTTTTGTATTGCATATATCGACGTTTCAGCCGGATTAGAGCGATTTTACGTGTACATCTTCCATCGGTAATTTAAACGGAAAATCAGGAACATTTTAGTTAATTCTAATGAAAACACATTGTTTTTTATCATTTGTATTGGAAACAACATTGTCATATTTCTTTTCTTGGATCTAAATAATACGAAACCTCGCTCTATGATTTGAAGTTAAAATCCTCAAATATGGTAAAATAGTGACTTTTTCACGTTAATCATGTAGTTTGATATTACGTAAATATATTCATTTTTACCAATATTTCGATACTATTTCATGTAGTATCACGATATGTAATTTGGCCTTCAAATCTCAGAATGTCGCATAATATTGCATTTTAAGCAAGTTTTCTTGCATTTTGTTTCGTACGAAAAATCATCGAATTTAGCAATATTTTGACGTTTATCATCCCCTTTTCCTCTATGTGATAAAAAAAAAAATATCATCGAATTAGGCAATATTTTGCTGTTTTTCCACGTTTTTTTGAATTTTCAGTTTTGGGTATTAATTCATTATATATACTATAAAAATGATGCAAACACATAATTGATTAGATTATATCCTTAAATACTTCATTTTCAATCAACTATTTGTTTCTCGAGAAAATACTGAGTAAGTTATTGAAAAGGGGGGAAGTTCTGTTTTTATTGCATATATCGACGTTTCAGCCGGAATAGAGCGGTTTTCGTGTACATCTTCCATCGGTAATATAAACGGAAAATCAGGAACATTTTAGTTAATTCTAATGAAAACACATTGGTTTTTATCATTTGTATTGGAAACAACATTGTCATATGTCTTTTCTTGGATCTAAATAATACGAAACCTCGCTCTATGATTTGAAGTTAAAATCCTCATATATGGTAAAATAGTGACTTTTTTCACGTTTTTCATGTAGTGTGATTTTACGTAAATATATTCATTTTTACCAATATTTCGATACTATTTCATGTAGTATCACGATACGTGATTTGGCCTTCAAATCTCAGAATTTCGCGTAATATTGCATTTTAAGCAAGTTTTCTTGCATTTTGTGTCGTACGAAAAATCCTCGAATTTAGCAATATTTTGACGTTTATCATCTCCTTTTCCTTTATGGGAATAAACAAAATATCATCGAATTAGGCAATATTTTGCCGTTTTTCCAAGTCTTGTGAATTTTAAGTCTATGGGTATTAATTCAATAAATATACGTTATAAATGATGCAAACACATAATTGATTAGAAAATATCCTTGAATACTTCATTTTCAATCAACTATTTGTTTCTCGTTAAAATACTGAGTAGGATATTGAAGAGGGGAGAAGTTCGGTTTTTATTGCATATATCGACGTTTCAGCCGGATTAGAGCGGTTTTACGTGTACATCTTCCATCTGTAATATAAACGGAAAATCAGGAACATTTTAGTTATATCTAATGAAAACACATTGTTTTTTATCATTTGTATTGAAAACAACATTGTCATATGTCTTTTTTTTTTAGATCTAAATAATACGAAACCACGCTCTATGATTTGAAGTTAAAATCCTCAAATATGGTAAAATAGTGACTTTTTCACGTTAATCATGTAGTTTGATATTACGCAAATATATTAATTTTTACCAATATTTCGATACTATTTTATGTAGTATCACGATATGTGGTTTGGCCTTCAAATGTCAGAATGTCGCATAATATTGCATTTTAAGCAAGTTTTCTTGCATTTTGTTTCGTACGAAAAATCACCGAATTTAGCAATATTTTGACGTTGATCATCTCTTTTTCCTCTGTGATTTAAACAAAATATCATCGAATTAGGCAATATTTTGCAGTTTTTCCACGTTATTTTGAATTTTTAGTTTATGGGTATTAATTCATTATATATACGATAAAAATGATGCAAACACATAATTGATTAGATAAGACCTTATTTATTAGATTGATTAGATTGATTAGACCTTAAATACTTCATTTTCAATCAACTATTTTTTTCTCGTTAAATACTGAGTAAGATATTGAAAAGGGGAGAAGTTCTGTTTTTATTGCATATATCGACGTTTCAGCCGGAATAGAGCGGTTGTCGTATACATCTTCCATCGGTAATTTAAACGGAAAATCAGGAACATTTTAGTTAAATCTAATGAAAACACATTGGTTTTTATCATTTGTATATTTGAACAACATTGTCATATGTCTTTTCTTGGACCTAAATAATACGAAACCTCGCTCCATGATTTGAAGTTAAAATCCTCATATATGGTAAAATAGTGACTTTTTTCATGTAGTGTTATTTTACGTAAATATATTCGTTTTTACGAATATTTCGATACTATTTCATGTAGTATCACGATATGTGATTTGGCCTTCAAATCTCAGAATTTCGCGTAATATTGCATTTTAAGCAAGTTTTCTTGCATTTTGTTTCGTACGAAAAATCATCGAATTTAGCAATATTTTGACGTTTATCATCCCCTTTTCCTCTATGTGATTTAAACAAAATATCATCGAAATAGGCAATATTTTGCCGTTTTTCCACGTTTTTTTGAATTTTCAGTTTATGGGTATTAATTCATTATATATACGATAAAAATGATGGAAACACATAGTTGATTAGATAATAACCTTAAATACTTCATTTTCAATCAACTATTTGTTTCTCGATAAAATACTGAGTAAGTTATTGAAAAGGGGGGAAGTTCTGTTTTTATTGCATATATCGACGTTTCAGCCGGAATAGAGCGGTTTTCGTGTACATCTTCCATCGGTAATATAAACGGAAAATCAGGAACATTTTAGTTAATTCTAATGAAAACACATTGGTTTCTATCATTTGTATTGGAAACAACATTGTCAAATGTCTTTTCTTGGATCTAAATAATCCGAAACCTCGCTCTATGATTTGACGTGTACATCTTCCATCGGTAATATAAACGGAAAATCAGGAACATTTTAGTTAATTCTAATGAAAACACATTGGTTTCTATCATTTGTATTGGAAACAACATTGTCATATGTCTTTTCTTGGATCTAAATAATACAAAACCTCGCTCTATGATTTGAAGTCACAATCCTCAAATATGGTAAAATAGTGACTTTTTCACGTTAATCATGTAGTTTGATATTACGCAAATATATTAATTTTTACCAATATTTCGATACTATTTCATGTAGTATCACGATATGTGATTTGGCCTTCAAATCTCAGAATGTCGCATAATATTGCATTTTAAGCATGTTTTCTTGCATTTTGTTTCGTACGAAAAATCACCGAAGTTAGCAATATTTTGACGTTTATCATCTCATTTTCCTCTATGTGATTTAAACAAAATATCATCGAATTATGCAATATTTTGCCGTTTTTCCACATTTTTTTGAACATTCAGTTTATGGGTATTAATTCATTATATATACGATAAAAATGATGCAAACACATAATTGATTAGATAATAACCTTAAATACTTCATTTTCAATCAACTATTTGTTTCTCGTTAAAATACTGAGTAAGATATTGAAAAGAGGAGAAGTTCTGTTTTTATTGCATATATCGACGTTTCTGCCGGAATAGAGCCGTTTTCGTGTAAATCTTCCATCGGTAATATAAACGGAAAATCAGGAACATTTTAGTTAATTCTTATGAAAACACATTGGTTTTTATCATTTGCATTGGAAACAACATTGTCATATGTCTTTTCTTGGATCTAAATAATACGAAACCTCGCTCCATGATTTGAAGTTAAAATCCTCATATATGGTAAAATAGTGACTATTTTCATGTAGTGTTATTTTACGTAAATATATTCGTTTTTACGAATATTTCGATACTCTTTCATGTAGTATCACGATATGTGATTTGCCCTTCAAATCTCAGAATTTCGCGTAATATAGCATTTTAAGCAAGTTTTCTTGCATTTTGTTTCGTACGAAAAATCACCGAATTTAGCAATATTTTGACGTTTAACACCTCTTTTTCCTCTATGTGATTTAAACAAAATATCATCGAATTAGGCAATATTTTGCCGTTTTTCCACGTTTTTTTTTAATTTTTAGTTTATGGGTATTAATTCATTATATATACGATAAAAATGATGCAAACACATAATTGATTAGATAATAACCTTAAATACTTCATTTTCAATCAACTATTTGTTTCTCGTTAAAATACTGAGTAAGATATTGAAAAGGGGAGAAGTTCTGTTTTTATTGCATATATCGACGTTTCAGCCGGAATAGAGCGGTTTTCGTGTACATCTTCCATCGGTAATATAAACGGAAAATCAGGAACATTTTAGTTAATTCAATTGAAAACACATTGGTTTGTATCATTTGTATTGGAAACAACATTGTCATATGTCTATTCTTGGATCTAAATAATACGAAACCTCGCTCCATGATTTGAAGTTAAAATCCTCAAATATGGTAAAATATTGACTTTTTCACGTTAATCATGTAGTTTGATATTACGTAAATATATTCGTTTTTACCAATATTTCGATACTATTTCATGTAGTATCACGATATGTGATTTGACATTCAAATCTCAGAATGTCGCATAATATTGCATTTTAAGCAAGTTTTCTTGCATTTTGTTTCGTACGAAAAATCATCGAATTTAGCAATATTTTGACGTTTATCATCCCCTTTTCCTCTATGTGATTTAAAAATAATATATTCGAATTAGGCAATATTTTGCTGTTTTTCCACGTTTTTTATGAATTTTCAGTTTATGGGTATTAATTCATTATATATATGATAAAAATGATGCAAACACATAATTGATTAGATAATAACCTTAAATACTTCATTTTCAATCAACTATTTGTTTCTCGATAAAATACTGAGTAAGTTATTGAAAAGGTGGGAAGTTCTGTTTTTATTGCATATATCGACGTTTCACCCGGAATAGAGCGGTTTTCGTGTACATTTTCCATCGGTAATTTAAACGGAAAATCAGGAACATTTTAGTTAATTCTAATGAAAACACATTGGTTTTTATCATTTGTATATTTGAACAACATTGTCATATGTCTTTTCTTGGATCTACATAATACGAAACCTCGCTCCATGATTTGAAGTTAAAATCCTCATATATGGTAAAATAGTGACTTTTTTCATGTAGTGTTATTTTACGTAAATATATTCGTTTTTACGAATATTTCGATACTATTTCATGTAGTATCACGATATGTGATTTGGCCTTCAAATCTCAGAATTTCGCGTAATATTGCATTTTAAGCAAGTTTTCTTGCATTTTGTTTCGTACGAAAAATCACCGAATTTAGCAATATTTTAACGTTTATCATCTCCTTTTCCTTTATGTGATTTAAACAAAATATCATCGAATTAGGCAATATTTTGCCGTTTTTCCACGTTTTTGTGAATTTTCAGTCTATGGGTATTAATTCAATAAATATACGATAAAAATGATGCAAACACATAATTGATTAGAAAATAACCTTAAATACTTCATTTTCAATCAACCATTTGTTTCTCGTTAAAGTACCGAGTAGGATATTGAAGAGGGGAGAAGTTCGGTTTTTATTGCATATATCGACGTTTCAGCCGGAAAAGAGCGGTTTTCGTGTACATCTTCCATCGGTAATATAAACGAAAAATCAGGAACATTTTAGTTAATTCTAATGAAAACACATTAGTTTTTATCATTTGTATTGGAAACAACATTGTCATATGTCTTTTCATGGATCTAAATAATACGAAACCTCGCTCTATGATTTGGAGTTAAAATCCTCATATATGGTAAAATAGTGATTTTTTTCACGTTTTTCACGTAGTGTGATTTTACGTAAATATATTCGTTTTACCAATATTTCGATACTATTTCATGTTGTATCACGATACGTGATTTGGCCTTCAAATATCAGTATTTCTAATTGATTAGAAATTAAACTTAAATACTTCGTTTTCAATCAACCATTTGTTTCTCGTTAAAATACTGAGTAGAATATTGACGAGGGGAGAAGTTCGTTTTGTATTGCATATATCGACGTTTCAGCCGGATTAGAGCGATTTTACGTGTACATCTTCCATCGGTAATTTAAACGGAAAATCAGGAACATTTTAGTTAATTCTAATGAAAACACATTGTTTTTTATCATTTGTATTGGAAACAACATTGTCATATGTCTTTTCTTGGATCTAAATAATACGAAACCTCGCTCTATGATTTGAAGTTAAAATCCTCAAATATGGTAAAATAGTGACTTTTTCACGTTAATCATGTAGTTTGATATTACGTAAATATATTCATTTTAACCAATATTTCGATACTATTTCATGTCGTATCACGATATGTGATTTGGCCTTCAAATCTCAGAATTTCGCATAATATTGCATTTTAAGCAAGTTTTCTTGCATTTTGTTTCGTACGAAAAATCATCGAATTTAGCAATATTTTGACGTTTATCATCCCCTTTTCCTCTAATGTGATTTAAACAAAATATCATCGAATTAGGCAATATTTTGCCGTTTTTCCACGTTTTTTTGAATTTTCAGTTTATGGGTATTAATTCAATATATATACGATAAAAATGATGCAAGCAGATAATTGATTAGATAATAACCTTAAATACTTCATTTTCAATCAACTATTTGTTTCTCGTTAAAATACTGAGTAGGATATTGAAAAGAGGAGAAGTTCTGTTTTTATTGCATATATCGACGTTTCATCCGGAATAGAGCGGTGTTCGTGTTTATCTTCCATCGGTAATATAAACGGAAAATCAGGAACATTTTAGTTAATTCTAATGAAAACACATTGGTTTTTATCATTTGTATATAAAAACAACATTGTCATATGTCTTTTCTTGGACATAAATAATACGAAACCTCGCTCCATGATTTGAAGTTAAAATCCTCATAAATGGTAAAATAGTGACTTTTTTCATGTAGTGTGATTTTACGTAAATATATTCGTTTTAACAATATTTCGATACTATTTCATGTCGTATCACGATATGTTATTTGGCCTTCAAATCACAGAATTTCGCATAATATTGCATTTTAAGCAAGTTTTCTTGCATTTTGTTTCGTACGAAAAATCACCGAATTTAGCAATATTTTGACGTTTATCATCTCCTTTTCCTTTATGTGATTTAAAGAAAATATCATCGAATTAGGCAATATTTTGCCGTTTTTCCACGTTTTTGTGAATTTTCAGTCTATAATTATTAATTCAATATATATACGATAAAAATGATGTAAACACATAATTGATTAGAAATTAACCTTAAATACTTCATTTTCAATCAACCATTTGTTTCTCGTTAAAATACCGAGTAGGATATTGAAGAGGGGGAGAAGTTCGGTTTTTATTGCATATATCGACGTTTTAGCCGGATTAGAGCAGTTTTACGTATACATCTTCCATCGGTAATATAAACGGCAAATCAGGAACATTTTAGATAATTCTAATGAAAACACATTGGTTTTTATCATTTGTATTGGAAACAACATTGTCATATGTCTTTTCTTGGATCTAAATAATACGAAACCTCGCCATATGATTTGAAGTTAAAATCCTCATATATGGTAAAATAGTGACTTTTTTCACGTTTTTCATGTAGTGTGATTATACGTAAATATATGCGTTTTTACCAATATTTCGATACTATTTCATGTAGTATCACGATACGTGATTTAGCCTTCATATCTCAGAATTTTGCGTAATATTGCGTTTTAAGCAAGTTTTCTTGCATTTTGTTTCGTACGAAAAATCATCGAATTTAGCAATATTTTGACGTTTATCATCCCCTTTTCCACTATGTGATAAAAAAAAAAATATCATCGAATTAGGCAATATTTTGCTGTTTTTCCACGTTTTTTTGAATTTTCAGTTTATGGGTATTAATTCATTATATATACGATAAAAATGATGCAAACACATAATTGATTAGATAATAACCTTAAATACTTCATTTTCAATCAACTATTTGTTTCTCGAGAAAATACTGAGTAAGTTATTGAAAAGGGGGGAAGTTCTGTTTTTATTGCATATATCGACGTTTCAGCCGGAATAGAGCGGTTTTCGTGTACATCTTCCATCGGTAATATAAACGGAAAATCAGGAACATTTTAGTTAATTCTAATGAAAACACATTTTTTTTTATCATTTGTATTGGAAACAACATTGTCATATGTCTTTCTTGGATCTAAATAATACGAAACCTCGCTCTATGATTTGAAGTTAAAATCCTCATATATGGTAAAATAGTGACTTTTTTCACGTTTTTCATGTAGTGTGATTTTACGTAAATATATTCATTTTTACCAATATTTCGATACTATTTCATGTAGTATCACGATACGTGATTTGGCCTTCAAATCTCAGAATTTCGCGTAATATTGCATTTTAAGCAAGTTTTCTTGCATTTTGTGTCGTACGAAAAATCCTCGAATTTAGCAATATTTTGACGTTTATCATCTCCTTTTCCTTTATGGGAATAAACAAAATATCATCGAATTAGGCAATATTTTGCCGTTTTTCCAAGTTTTGTGAATTTTAAGTCTATGGGTATTAATTCAATAAATATACGTTATAAATGATGCAAACACATAATTGATTAGAAAATATCCTTGAATACTTCATTTTCAATCAACTATTTGTTTCTCGTTAAAATACTGAGTAGGATATTGAAGAGGGGAGAAGTTCGGTTTTTATTGCATATATCGACGTTTCAGCCGGAATAGAGCGGTTTTCGTGTACATCTTCCATCGGTAATATAAACGGAAAATCAGGAACATTTTAGTTAATTCTAATGAAAACACATTGGTTTGTATCATTTGTATTGAAAACAACATTGTCATATGTCTTTTTTTAGATCTAAATAATACGAAACCACGCTCTATGATTTGAAGTTAAAATCCTCAAATATGGTAAAATAGTGACTTTTTCACGTTAATCATGTAGTTTGATATTACGCAAATATATTAATTTTTACCAATATTTCGATACTATTTTATGTAGTATCACGATATGTGATTTGGCCTTCAAATGTCAGAATGTCGCATAATATTGCATTTTAAGCAAGATTTCTTGCATTTTGTTTCGTACGAAAAATCACCGAATTTAGCAATATTTTGACGTTGATCATCTCTTTTTCCTCTGTGATTTAAACAAAATATCATCGAATTAGGCAATATTTTGCAGTTTTTCCACGTTTTTTTGAATTTTTAGTTTATGGGTATTAATTCATTATATATTCGATAAAAATGATGCAAACACATAATTGATTAGATAAGACCTTATTTATTAGATTGATTAGATTGATTAGACCTTAAATACTTCATTTTCAATCAACTATTTGTTTCTCGTTAAAATACTGAGTAAGATATTGAAAAGGGGAGAAGTTCTGTTTTTATTGCATATATCGACGTTTCAGCCGGAATAGAGCGGTTGTCGTATACATCTTCCATCGGTAATTTAAACGGAAAATCAGGAACATTTTACTTAAATCTAATGAAAACACATTGGTTTTTATCATTTGTATATTTGAACAACATTGTCATATGTCTTTTCTTGGATCTAAATAATACGAAACCTCGCTCCATGATTTGAAGTTAAAATCCTCATATATGGTAAAATAGTGACTTTTTTCATGTAGTGTTATTTTACGTAAAATATTCGTTTTTACGAATATTTCGATACTATTTCATGTAGTATCACGATATGTGATTTGGCCTTCAAATCTCAGAATTTCGCGTAATATTGCATTTTAAGCAAGTTTTCTTGCATTTTGTTTCGTACGAAAAATCATCGAATTTAGCAATATTTTGACGTTTATCATCCCCTTTTCCTCTATGTGATTTAAACAAAATATCATCGAAATAGGCAATATTTTGCCGTTTTTCCACGTTTTTTTTAATTTTCAGTTTATGGGTATTAATTCATTATATATACGATACAAATGATGCAAACACATAGTTGATTAGATAATAACCTTAAATACTTCATTTTCAATCAACTATTTGTTTCTCGATAAAATACTGAGTAAGTTATTGAAAAAGGGGGAAGTTCTGTTTTTATTGCATATATCGACGTTTCAGTTGTAATAGAGCGGTTTTCGTGTACATCTTCCATCGGTAATATAAACGGAAAATCAGGAACATTTTAGTTAATTCTAATGAAAACACATTGGTTTTTATCATTTGTATTGGAAACAACATTGTCATATGTCTTTTCTTGGATCTAAATAATCCGAAACCTCGCTCTATGATTTGAAGTTAAAATCCTCATATATGGTAAAATAGTGATTTTTCACGTTTTTCATGTAGTGTGATTTTACGTAAATATATTCATTTTAACCAATATTTCGATACTATTTCATGTAGTATCACGATACGTGATTTGGCCTTCAAATCTCAGAATTTCGCGTAATATTGCATTTTAAGTAAGTTTTCTTGCATTTTGTTTCGAACGAAAAATCCTCGAATTTAGCAATGTTTTGACGTTTATCATCTCCTTTTCCTTTATGGGAATAAACAAAATATCATCGAATTAGGCAACATTTTGACGTTTTTCCAAGTTTTGTGAATTTTCAGTCTATGGGTATTAATTCAATAAATATACGATACAAATGATGCAAACACATAATTGATTAGAAAATAACCTTAAATACTTCATTTTCAATCAACTATTTGTTTCTCGTTAAAATACTGAATAAGATATTGAAAAGGGGAGAAGTTCTGTTTTTATTGCATATATCGACGTTTCAGCCGGAATAGAGCGGTTTTCGTATACATCTTCCATCGGTAATTTAAACGGAAAATCAGGAACATTTTAGTTAATTCTAATGAAAACACATTGGTTTTTATCATTTGTATATTTGAACAACATTGTCATATGTCTTTTCTTGGATCTAAATAATACGAAACCTCGCTCCATGATTTGAAGTTAAAATCCTCATATATGGTAAAATAGTGACTATTTTCATGTAGTGTTATTTTACGTAAATATATTCGTTTTTACGAATATTTCGATACTATTTCATGTAGTATCACGATATGTGATTTGCCCTTCAAATCTCAGAATTTCGCGTAATATAGCATTTTAAGCAAGTTTTCTTGCATTTTGTTTCGTGCGAAAAATCACCGAATTTAGCAATATTTTGACGTTTATCATCTCCTTTTCCTCTATGTGATTTAAACAAAATATAATTGAATTAGGCAATATTTTGCCGTTTTTCCACGTTTTTGTGAATTTTCAGTCTATGGGTATTAATTCAATAAATATACGATAAAAATGATGCAAACACATAATTGATTAGAAATTAACCTTAAATACTTCATTTCCAATCAACTATTTGTTTCTCGTTAAAATACTGAGTAAGATATTGAAAAGAGGAGAAGTTCTGTTTTTATTGCATATATCGACGTTTCTGCCGGAATAGAGCCGTTTTCGTGTACATCTTCCATCGGTAATTTAAACGGAAAATCAGGAACATTTTAGTTAATTCTAATAAAAACACATTGGTTTTTATCATTTGTATATATGAACAACATTGTCATATGTCTTTTCTTGGATCTAAATAATACGAAACCTCGCTCCATGATTTGAAGTTAAAATCCTCATATATGGCAAAATAGTGACTTTTTTCATGTAGTGTTATTTTACGTAAATATATTCGTTTTACGAATATTTCGATACTATTTCATGTAGTATCACGATATGTGATTTGGCCTTCAAATCTCAGAATTTCGCGTAATATTGCATTTTAAGCAAGTTTTCTTGCATTTTGTTTCGTACGAAAAATCACCGAATTATCAATATTTTAACGTTTATCATCTCCTTTTCCTTTATGTGAATTAAACACAATATCATCGAATTAGGCAATATTTTGCCGTTTTTCCACGTTTTTGTGAATTTTCAGTCAATGGGTATAAATTCAATAAATATACGATAAAAATGATGCAAACACATAATTGATTAGAAATTAACCTTAAATACTTCACTTTCAATCAACCATTTGTTTCTCGTAAAATACCGAGTAGGATATTGAAGAGGGGAGAAGTTCGGTTTGTATTGCATATATCGACGTTTCAGCCGGAATAGAGCGGTTTTCGTGTACATCTTCCATCGGTAATATAAACGGAAAATCAGGAACATTTTAGTTAATTCTAATGAAAACACATTGGTTTTTATCATTTGTATTGGAATCAACATTGTCATATATCTTTTCTTGGATCTAAATAATACGAAACCTCGCTCTATGATTTGAAGTTAAAATCCTCATATATGGTAAAATAGTGACTTTTTTCACCTTTTTCATGTAGTGTGATTTTACGTAAATATATTCATTTTTACCAATATTTCCATACTATTTCATGTAGTACACGATATGTGATTTGGCCTTCAAATCTCAGAATGTCGCATAATATTGCATTTTAAGCAAGTTTTCTTGCATTTTCTTTCGTAAGAAAAATCATCGAATTTAGCAATATTTTGACGTTTATCATCCCCTTTTCGTCTATGTGATTTAAACAAAATATCATCGAATTAGGCAATATTTTGCTGTTTTTCCGTTTTTTTTAATTTTCAGTTTATGGGTATTAATTCATTATATATACGATAAAAATGATGCAAACACATAATTGATTAGATAATAACCTTAAATACTTCATTTTCAATCAACTATTTGTTTCTCGATAAAATACTGAGTAAGTTATTGAAAAGGGGGGAAGTTCTGTTTTATTGCATATATAGACGTTTCAGCCGGAATAGAGCGGTTTTCGTGTACATCTTCCATCGGTAATTTAAACGGAAAATCAGGATCATTTTAGTTAATTCTAATGAAAACACATTGGTTTTCATCATTTGTATATTTGAACAACATTGTCATATGGCTTTTCTTAGATCTAAATAATACGAAATCTCGCTCCATGATTTGAAGTTAAAATCCTCATATATGGTAAAATAGTGACTTTTTTCATGTAGTTTTATTTTACGTAAATATATTCGTTTTTACGAATATTTCGATACTATTTCATGTAGTATCACGATAGGTTATTTGGCCTTCAAATCTCAGAATTTCGCGTAATATTGCATTTTAAGCAAGTTTTCTTGCATTTTGTTTCGTACGAAAAATCATCGAATTTAGCAATATTTTGACGTTTATCATCCCCTTTTCCTCTATGTGATTTAAACAAAATATCATCGAATTAGGCAATATTTTGCCGTTTTTCTACGTTTTAGTGAATTTTCAATTTATGGGTATTAATTCATTATATATACGATAAAAATGATGCAAACACATAATTGATTGGATAATAACCTTAAATACCTCATATGTCGACGTTTCAGCCGGAATAGAGCGGTTTTCGTGTACTTCTTCCATCGGTAATATAAACGGAAAATCAGGAATATTTTAGTTAATTCTAATGAAAACATATTGGTTTTTATCATTTGTATATAAAAACTACATTGTCATATCTCTTTTCTTGGATCTAAATAATACGAAACCACGCTCTATGATTTGAAGTTAAAATCCTCAAATATGGTAAAATAGTGACTTTTTCACGTTAATCATGTAGTTTGATATTACGTAAATATATTCATTTTTACCAATATTTCGATACTATTTCATGTAGTATCACGATATGTAATTTGGCCTTCAAATCTCAGAATGTCGCATAATATTGCGTTTTAAGGAAGTTTTCTTGCATTTTGTTTCGTACGAAAAATCACCGAATTTAGCAATATTTTGACGTTTAACATCTCTTTTTCCTCTATGTGATTTAAACAAAAAATCATCGAATTAGGCAACATTTTGCCGTTTTTCCACGTTTTTTTGAATTTTCAGTTTATGGGTATTAATTCATTATATATACGATAAAAATGATGAAAACATATAATTGATTAGATAATAACCTTAAATACTTCATTTTCAATCAACTATTTGTTTCTCGTTAAAATACTGAGTAAAATATTTAAAAGGCGAGAAGTTCTGTTTTTATTGCATATATCGACGTTTCATAGAGCGGTTTTCGTGTACATCTTCCATCGGTAATATAAACGGAAAATCATAAACATTTTAGTTAATTCTAATGAAAACACATTAGTTTTTATCATTTGTATTGGAAACAACATTGTCATATGTCTTTTCTTGGATCTAAGTAATACGAAACCTCGCTCTATGATTTGAAGTTAAAATCCCTATATATGGCAAAATAGTGACTTTTTTCATGTAGTGTGATTTTACGTAAATATATTCGTTTTAACAATATTTCGATACTATTTCATGTAGTATCACGATATATGATTTGGCCTTCAAATCCCAGAATTTCGCATAATATTGCATTTTAATCAAGTTTTCTTGCATTTTGTTTCGTACGAAAAATCACCGAATTTAGCAATATTTTGACGTTTATCATCTCTTTTTCCTCTATGTGATTTAAACAAAATATCATAGAATTATGCAATATTTTGCCGTTTTTCCACATTTTTTTGAACTTTCAGTTTATGGGTATTAATTCATTATATATACGATAAAAATGATGCAAAAACATAATTGATTAGATAATAACCTTAAATATTTCATTTGCAATCAACTATTTGTTTCTCGTTAAAATAATGTGTAAGATATTGAAAAGGGGAGAAGTTCTGTTTTTATTGCATATATCGACGTTTCAGCCGGAATAGAGCGGTTTTCGTGTACATCTTCCATCGGTAATATAAACGGAAAATCAGGAATATTTTAGTTAATTCTAATGAAAACATATTGGTTTTTATCATTTGTATTGGAAACAACATTGTCATATGTCTTTTCTTGGATCTAAATAATACGAAACCACGCCCTATGATTTGAAGTTAAAATCCTCAAATATGGTAAAATAGTGACTTTTTCACGTTAATCATGTAGTTTGATATTCAAGAGCAAGAAGACCTGGACCAGCTGCAGGAATGGTCGAACAAATGGCTGTTAGAGTTTAACCCAAGCAAATGTAATGTAATGAAGATAGGGGTAGTAAGCAGGAGACCAGATTCAAGGTATCACTTGGGAGATGAAATACTTCAAGAGTCAGAGAGAGAGAAAGACCTGGGGGCTGATATCACGCCAGACCTGTCCCCTAAAGCTCATATACAGAGGATAATATCAGCAGCATATGCCAAGTTGGCTAACATAAGAACGGCCTTTAGAAACTTGTGTAAGGAATCTTTCAGAACATTATATACCACATATGTCAGACCAATCCTGGAGTATGCGGCTCCAGCATGGAGTCCATATCTAGTCAAGCATAAGACTCAACTGGAAAAGGTTCAAAGGTTTGCCACCAGACTAGTACCCGAGCTGAGAAGTATGAGCTACGAGGAGAGACTACGGGAATTGAACCTCACTTCGTTGGAAGACCGAAGAGTTAGGGGGGACATGATCACCACATTCAAGATTCTCAAGGGAATCGACAGGGTTGATTAAGACAGACTATTTAACACAAGGGGCACACGCACTAGGGGACACAGGTGGAAACTGAGTGCCCAAATGAGCCACAGAGATATTAGAAAGAACTTTTTTAGTGTCAGAGTGGTTGGCAAATGGAATGCATTAGGAAGTATTGTGGTGGAGGCTGACTCCATACACAGTTTCAAGTGTAGATATGATAGAGCCCAATAGGCTCAGGAACCTGTACACCTGTTGATTGACGGTTGAGAGGTGGGACCAAAGAACCAGAGCTCAACCCCCGCAAGCACAACTAGGTGAGTACAACAAGGTGAGTATACACACACACACACACACACACACACACACACATACACGAACACACACACACACACACACACACACACA